>NC_080042.1:26746351-27046351 GCF_012489685.1 Lotus japonicus | reverse complement strand
GTTTGGCTAGGCTGAGAGCTCTGGACTGATTGAATGCTATCAAGTTGATAGGGTAGTTTGGGAAGTTAATAGTTAGTAATCAGTTATGTGGCAGTTGGGAAGTTAATAATTAGTAGTCAGATGTGTTTGTTGTCTAATTATAGCAGTTATATTTAATAAACTGATTAGGATTAGTTATAAATAGGGAGTTGTACCCTATGGGGGATCATTCATAAATTCGGGTTATGTCTTAAAGGAGAAGCCGGACTCTCAAAATTCCAGAATTAGGAGAGACTGGCTCTCAGAAACCGGTGTTTGTATAATTATTCAGTAACTCCAATCTGTTCTTAACACAAGTTAAGCTTCTGCATTTCTGGAATTGAGCTACTGGTTTCAGAATTTCACATTTTCGTGCCAAGTTTCTTTACCTTCACACCCCATACCAAACTACCACAACTAGCTTCATTTGTTTTGCATTAAGACCTTGGAAGTAGCTTTCAACTAAGTTTAGCTGAGAGGCTTCATGAATTTTTAAATTTCAAATACAAACATGACATTCAAATTTATTATGTAATTTCAAATGAATCTTGGATGTTATGTCCCAATTTATCTAGATTCTTACAACAAAGGGTACTGGGTACATTGATACTAATACTGTAGTCTTGAATTTGGTACCACATGAGGTGAGAACTGCCCAAGCCTTTTGGGGGCCAAGTTGGTTGCACTGAGAAATTCAGAGTCAGGTTGATTTTTGGACAGCTATTGTTTGGTCCCTTTAGCTGATTTAGGATAGGCTCTTATCCCATTTTGAATTAGAGTTAGGTCTAACTCTATAACTCTATCCCAAAGAAGAACTACTTTAAAATATTTCTATAGAATCATAACATGTCGCATGCAACTGATATTTCTTTTGGTTCATTAACTGGGTATCCTCAAATGCCATGAGACTAACCCACCTAAAACCATCTTCGGAGTGGTGACCCAGGATTTTAATGTGACCGTTGGTTGAAAAGATGGGGTGGGTAAAACTTGAAATATATATGGCATATTTCATCATTTCTTGTATTGATAGCATGGCTGCAAAAGACAACGTATTATGTCTACTTATTTTTCTTCAGTTACTATATTGCCAGTTTTCCTTTTGTTTATAAGTGTTTACAAATTTATTGTTGGAAGTTTATGTTCTATAATTTTTCAAACTTCCCATGTTAACTTAAAATAATGATACTGAATTATTCATTTGCACTTGTATAATTTTATTTTGCACTCAGAAATCGTTTGAAGAAGCAATGGAGTCAATTGAGAAAGCCAAAGCATATAGAGAAGATAACATGAACGAACGTCCTTGATTGAGTTCTTTTGTTCTCATATCACATGCTATTTGAAGCTTCTTCACGTTTCATAAAATAATGAATAATGGAAGCTTTCATTTTTGGAGATTGGTTGTAAATATAGTATTCATAAGTGCGATTACTCTTCTGTATGATCCTTTTTGGTGTCTTTTGTAAGCCGTAACTACCTTTCTTATTTAATGGTCTATCTCCTTCACTAATTGCTTATGTCTTTGCTCCACAAAATTACAATATGCGGCCTGGAAGCATATCAGGTGAGAGGAGTGATTTATGGTGAGAGGTGAGAGCAAATTTATTTTTCAAAATTCAAACTTTGAATTTCTGAGCTAAAAACCTTGACCAAATTGTCCCTATTTTAGTTTTCGACCCGATAATTTTTTCGAGCTTTAATTTACCCTAGACACGACCCATGATAACCTAGGAATCAAGTTTGATCGAAGAAAAAACACCGGAACACATTCTTGATGTGCACGGCCGAGAGCACCTCCAAGGGGGGAGAAAATTTCTCTTTTCGCGAAAACTCGTCTTCTCATGTTAGGTTATCGTACTCTGGAGCTTATAATGCTTCGTCTAACGTTAGTGAATATTGTTTGGTTAGTTCTGACTTGATTTGGTTGAATTTCGCTATCTTTTGCTCAAAGGTTCGACGGAGGAAATCTTTGGTTACTAAAGTGACGCTCCGAAAGTCGGGATGTTACAGGTCAGTTATGCCATACTAGTGACGAGATTTTGGGAGAAAGTTTGATGAGACGAACCGAGGTTCGAGCCCTTATTGTTTTAATGGATTGAGACCTTCTCAGGGAATCATTTGGTTTGATGGGATCTTTTAAACTTATAGAGGTTGAGACAAAAATAAAGGGAAACCTTTTTACAAAGAAAATTCATAATTCATTAAACAACATCCGAACACTTTAAACAATGATAACAATCTCGGAAGAAATCTTAAGGCTTAGAATTATGTTTTGGAAAATGGGAAGTGTTGACGTATCCAAGTTATGGGGAAAACCCTGTGTGCTTTGGCACTTTTCTCAATGAGCAGTTTTGTTGTTTGACTATCTAAAGGATAAGCCAGGAAACTATAAGTTTCTAAGTACGTTGGTACTCTTTTTCTCGATGAGTAGTTTGTTGTTTGGCTATATAAAGGATAAGCCGGGAAACTATAAGTTTCCAAGTATATTGGTACTCTTTCGCTCGCTGAGCAGTTTTTGACCATCGAAATTGTAACACCCCGATTTCGGTGGCGTCACTTTAGTAACCAAAAGTAAACTTAATGCGGAAAAACGTGAAATACTTTTTTTTTTCGATAATAACTAAGACAAGACTGAATTAAATAAAACCCAAAAGCGAAAAGCAATAGAACTAATATACGATATATAAACAGCCCCCGCTGTAAGTAACAACCTCGTCACGAGTAACCTCCAGTGACGGAAAGAAAAGTGCAACGCCCGTAGGCAATATATACAAACCAAATGAAAAGGGTGAAGTGCCCGCAACACCATCCCTCAAAACTGAGAATCAGCTGACCCAATGGCCTGAAAATAAGACCTCCTAAGTCCAACCAACTCTCTGTGATTCCCGTAAGGAAACCACACAAAAAGCTATAGGCGGATCTACCCTGTCCCCTAAGTAACAAATGAAGCAAGACTGTCAGAGCTAAAACTCTACTCCTACACTAATCCTAACTCGAGGAGCTCATACCAACACTCAAAACTATGTGCTCGCATGATCGTCGTCTGAATCAGAATCCAGAACGACCAAGTCTACCAGCCCTATCCGTCCTCCCCTCGCAACCGCAGTGCGCTCTGATGCTGGACTCACGGGCTTAGGGCCCGAACCCTGATCATCAATGATCGCAACAGAGGGTGCACTAGACCCTGCCGAAGGCACTCCCACTGGAATCTCCTCTGAGGGATCCTCCTCCTCTGAAGATGACGGTGGCGGCGGTGCTCCTCCGAATCCTGGTCCGCAGTGAACGCCCGGTGGCAAGTTGAAGCTGATAGAGCATCGCCTCAACACTCATGACCTCAAGAGTCCTCCACTGTCCACGTGGTCCTCCATGATGCGCCCCGAATACGTCGCTCGGTGGCTCGCGGGGTCAACCACCCACGACCCGGGGTCGTCCTGATCTATCATCTCGTACCTAATCCCCCCCGAAGGGTGGACCATGGTGAACCAGTCCGCAATACTCATCTGACAAAAGGCGTTGTCCGCCAAAGCACACACAGAAGACGCGAGGGTCAACTCTAAAGAACTATGTAGATAATAAACCCAATAGGTACAAATAATAGATAGCCACTTAGGCTTATAGCTAAAGATGTCATTCCTAGGGTTGCATGTCCCACAATAACATAAACACAATAATAGCAGATAGCATGTTCCAAATAGGTTTAACAATTACCAATCACACTCAACAACTAAATTAGTATGTATGTTGCATGATATGTATGCAGGTTAACCCAGTCAACCACATGCATTCCGGAAAGGGATGGACATCAAACGGATCAGCCCTAACACCAGCCACGGTGGAGCCATTTCGGCCCGCGTGCCTCTTACTCCAACAGGGGTAGTCAGATCAGCAGTAAACCCGTAGGTCTGCCATTTCGGTCTGCTACAAGAGACGTCTACAAACGCTCTTTCACGGCATTCCGGGTCTTATGACCATTTTGGAAACCGACGAGGTCCAGAGTACGTCCTGTGTTAATACCTCATTAATGTTGCATGTATGCAAAATGATTAGTCAAACAACGTCTCCGTCCTCACTCGACACGTCGCCACGTGTTCTAGGGAAGTTAAAGTCTCTAAAAGCTTACCCTAAGGTAAAGTCGATTCTGCGACCAAAAGACACACTTCATAACGACACATAGCTGCTCCAACAGCACCACAACAAACGCTGCTCCAACAGCACAATAACAAACGCTGCTCCAACAGCACAACAATAAACGCTGCTCCAACAGCACAACAACAAACGCTGCTCCAACAGCACAACAACAAACTCAACACTTGGATCCGACGACACTCCTCGTTTTTCCAAAACTATGATTTGACTTCCAATGCCTTCCTTCGAGGTTGTTATCATTACTTAAAGATTTTGAGGTTATTTAAGGTCTTATGAATTTTCTTTATAAAATAGATTCCATTTTGTCTTATCGCAAGTCTTATACATTTTCAGGATCTCCCAATCCCAAGTCGCTTCCAGAGGATGTCTCGATCCACTAAACAAAATTAAGGCCCGAACCTCGTTCGTCCTATCAAACTTTCTCAAAACTCTCAAAATAAAATCGGCATGACCTGCCCGCTATTCTCACCATTCAAAATTTCAGATTCCAGTACAGAGCATATTTAAATCATCACAATCAACAACATGTCATATATCAATAAATCGCATCATAAACACTTAGCACTTAGCATATAAAGCATGCACCACACATCCTAGATTACCCACATAGCACATAGCATGTAAGACAATCTCAAAAACATTCAGTAGATGAATCATCTACATTGTCAGCCGAAGCCTCAGAAAACATTTTCCAATCACACACAATTCCAGTGCATAAACAGTAAACAATGTCGAAACATCGACCCTAAGCATTAACTAGAGATTCAGTGAGAAGCCCTCACCTGAAAGTTCTCCAGAATGATCAACTAGTGCTTCCTCGCTCTCAAAGTGTTGGTCCTCGGGGAAATCCTCAAAAGCACCTTTACAATAAAATCACAGAATACTATCAGAATCTATCGGAAACTAAGCTATCGATACTTACTAAGGTTACTCGAAGTAATCTATACCCTAAGGTACGATAAACTAGCGCGAAAGACAAGTTTTCGGAAAAGGAAATTTTCCTCCTCCCCCCTAATAGGGCTCGGCCACTTTGTGCAATTATGGGGCTCGATTTTTCTTCGATCAAACTTGGTTCCTATGCTTTCATAAGCCGTAACTAAGGGTATTCTGAACTCGGAAAAATTATCGGATCAAAAACTGTCGCAGGGGTATTTTGGTCATGATTTTTAACTTAGGATTTTTCAAAACTGAAATCCCAATAATAAAATTTTGCAGGGACGTCACCAACGACGTTTATGACAACTAATCCTACTAGCACTAAGCTAAGGCGATAGTTTTCAGCCTAAAGGTTGAAGCTTTACACCAAAAACTCCAAAAATGGGTATTTTAGGCTCAAATTGATTTCGGCGGAATTCCGGCGACATAACGGAAAATCTAACCCGGCAGAAGTGATCTTGGGCACATAAAGAAGAGGTTTAGAATCAGAAATGAAAGATTCAGGATAGTTTTGCAAAAACCCATAAACTATCAGCTCAGAAAAGTCTACAGAAAAGCTATGGAAAAAGCGATCAGAGGTAAGGATTAGCGACTATACCTCGAAGCCTTGAAGTAGCAACTGATTGATCGACGATCAAGCAAACGATGAAGAAAACTCTTCTTCCTTCTTCCTTGTTCTTGGCCGCGGTTTTGGGAGAGAAAATGGAGGAGAATTTGTGTTTTTCTTCCTTTCTTTGCTATATATAAAGGTTGGAAATTCGCGGGAAAATGAAAGTTTCGCGAATCTGATTTTTCCGACTTCATTCTCCATGAATCAATAGATATGTTTTGGCAAAAGAGTTCCAAAACTATAAAGAGGTCTCCTTGTATTTTTGGCAACTAAAGCATAGTCGGTATAAAACTATTTTACCCGATAAGTTGCTTTTTGCATCGAATGTTGGAATGGAAAACTTCCTTCGGAAGAAAGATTGAAATCATCAAGAGAAATGGGTGTACGCGTGTGGAATATTCATTTGAAGCTCTGAATAGAAAAAGTCTTCATTGTCGAGAAATTCTAGGGTTTTGAAATACCAGGGATTCGGTTTCGGCAAACTTCCGATGATTGGAATCGGACGTTCGTAGATCCTAGAGTTTCGCCTCGAAACGATTGTGATATATGGAAAAAGAGAAGTTCTAACATTTCTCTGAAGATTTTTGGAATTAACTGCCATCGTGCCTAAAAGTGAAAATTAGCTATATACTAAGGTTTCTGACCTAGGTTTAAGCGTAAAACGTTCGTGCTATAACTTTTATCGATCATAATGCAATCCTTGAACTTTTCCTGAACTTTCTCCTTCATAAATATATTTCATTTAATAAACTTTCGTTCAGGTTTCCCTTCACATTACATCAACCCTAATCGTGATTAAGAAGTTTATTCACTTAGCATAAACTTAAAAACTCGGGCCTTACATTACTACCCTCTAAAAAGAAAGTTTCGACCTCGAAACTTAAGGGTTAGTAAAAATTTCTGGATACTGTTCTTGAATCTTCTCCTTCAGCTCCCATGTCGCATCACCAGTGTCTTTATTCCAAATGACCTTCACTAACTCGATCTCTTTCCCTCTCAACTGTTTTATCCTGGTGTCACCAATGCTAATTGGCGGTGTTTCGAAAGACAGATCATCCTTCAACTCAATGTCATCCAGCTCGATAACATGTGTCGGATCCGCAATATATTTCCTCAGTTGTGACACGTGGAATACATCATGAATATTTGATAGAAATGGAGGTAGTGCAATCTGGTAAGCGACTGGTCCAATTCGACGAGTGATCTGATACGGTCCAATAAACTTGGGCGTAAGCTTCTTTGACTTGATTGCTCGACCAACTCCCGTCGTCTGAGTAACTCTCAGAAATACATGATCTCCTTCTTCGAACTCCAGAGTTCTGCGCCTCTGATCTGCATAACTCTTCTGTCTACTCTGAGAAGTCCTCATCTTCTCTCTGATCTGCTTGATCTTCTCAGTGGTCTGTTGCAGAAGTTCCGGTCCTACCAACAGATTTTCTCCGTTTTGGTACCAACACAAAGGTGTTCTACACTTGCGGCCATACAAAGCCTCATACGGTGCCATACCAATGCTCGTATGAAAACTGTTGTTGAATGTGAACTCAATCAATGGCAATAAAGTATCCCAACTGTCCTTGTTGTCTAGAACGCAAGCGCGTAGCAAATCCTCCAACGACTGAATATTTCTCTCAGTCTGTCCATCAGTCTGCGGATGATAAGCAGAACTTAGTCTCAGCCTCGTTCCCAAAGCTTCTTGAAGAGCTCCCCAAAAATGTGATGTAAACTTCGGGTCTCGATCGGATACAATACTTGTCGGTACTCCGTGAAGTCGTACAATCTCCGCTATATATAACTCTGATAGTTTCTCCACGTTGTACGTAGTCCTCACCGGTACGAAATGAGCCGACTTAGTCAGTCGATCCACGATTACCCAAATAGAATCGTATCCCTTCTGAGTTCTTGGCAAAGCCACGACGAAATCCATCGATATGCTATCCCATTTCCATTCTGGCACATCCAAGCTTTGTAGCATACCTGAAGACTTCTGATGCTCCACCTTCGCCTTCGGACATGTCAGACATGCAGCTACATACTCAGCCACTTGTCTTTTCATTCCTGGCCACCAAAAATTCACCTTCAAGTCCTGGTACATCTTCTTCATTCCAGGATGAATGCTTAACTTGCTCTTGTGACCTTCATCCATAATCAATCTTCTTGTAACACCCCGATTTCCAGGTGTCACTTTAATAACCAAAAATAAACTTTACGCGGAAAACAGGTAATTTTTTTTTGATTGTTTCCTTTTAATAAAAGTAATAAAGAAATAAAAACAAAGCCCAACAACTAAACTAACCGATAAACAACATATACAAAGGTACAGCCTCTGCTGCACTATCCCGTCACGCGCACACGCAGTGACTCCAAGGTAACATGCTCGTAGGCGAATATATACAAACCAAAACTGTACGCAAAAGCATCAAATATACCACTATCCAAGAGAAAGTCGACCTCAAAATGGCCTCAACCCAAGACCCCTATAGTCCGACAGACTCTCTGTGATCCTCAGCAAGAGAACCACACAAAAGCCATATATCGGGAACCTACCCGGTCCCAAAAGTAAGACGAATCAGAGCTATGACAGTGACAACCAACTCAAAAGACTCTAACCACCCATATCCCACACTACTATCATCGACTCTCCCTCGATCAGCCATGAAGTCCGGGTCCTCGTCGAAAGCTTCAGTAATAGACATTTCACTCCGGGTCTTTCCCGCACAACGAATCATCACGAACCGGCTGACAGACGCCTGGCAGCAGGCCGACCGCCCAAACACAAACATACAAACAAAGCCAAGGTGCTAGGGTCAACTTACAGAATACAATAGATATACAATCAACATGCGATAAAGGGGGTATATATATATGTTGTATATATACATATAAGTTATGTATTGTATCAACTCCCTAATACAATTCAATCATCAAAACACATAACGATGTTTATCAACATCAAATCATCAATATCTCAACAGATATAGTTAGAGTGCATGATATGTCAATGCAACGTCAATTAAGAAGGTTCCGGAAGAAATAGGCTGGGCACGATCGAGTCGGTCCTAGCACTAGCATTGTGCCGACCATAACCCTCGGGTGTCACTTACAACCTTGACATAGTCGGATCAGTCCTAACCCTGCGGGTCGACTTTTCCCTCCAACGAATGCCCGAGTTACCCGAAGGCATGCTGTACCCGAAGGTATATAGATATACTGTACCCGAAGGTATATAGATATACTGTACCCGAAGGTATATACTGTACCCGAAGGTATATAGATATACTGTACCCGAAGGTATATACTGTACCCGAAGGTATATAGATATACTGTACTCGAAGGTATATACTGTACCCGAAGGTATATAGATATACTGTACCCGAAGGTATATAGATATACTGTACCCGAAGGTATATACTGTACCCGAAGGTATATAGATATACTGTACCCGAAGGTATATACTGTACCCGAAGGTATATAGATATACTGTACCCGAAGGTATATGTCGATTCGGCGACAAAAGACAATTAATTATGAAAGGAGTGCGATCACCCTTGATGACTTCTTGAGTCATCTAACTCATCAAATCTCGATGGTCAAAAACTGCTCCGACCCAAACTCAAAACAACCCAAGAGTTAGTGTCGGTCAATACAACACAACTCCACCAACAAGATTACACGAGGGTCTAGTGTCGGTCAATACAACACAGCCCAAACAACAAGATCACTAGGTGTCGGTCAATACAACACGGCTCCACAACACTCCCCAAGAGTACTAACGTACTCGGTGACTTTCAATCATCACCATAGCTCACCTTAGTGGCTTTCCCAATTCCGATAACTCTCCAAACCCACAACAAAGGTCGACTTTTCCCCGCCTTTCGTAAATATTTTTCCCCTTCAGTTCTCCTATGCTTAAACGTTAATAAAAATGATTTCAATTCAAATTAGTCAAATATGAGTTTATTTCTCAAAGTCTAAGTTTCCCAAGTCTTTATTTTTTGAAAGCTCTATCATTCTAAGTTTCCAAAAATCAACCACCCAAAATACATTTCCCGGGGAAAGTCTAGGAATTCCAACGAATCCCAACAAATGGCTAAGTCTCAAACCCCACATTCGGACTTGCCTAGGGTTGTTCATCCAACCCGAAATGTCAAAGATTTCGCGATTCCGATTCCGATTTTTGCAGCACGATCACCGTGGAATTCTAAGAGAGATTCTGGCGTCAGAATTCCAGAACTCAAAACAAATATCTAAGATTTGGGAAAAACGATATCCAAAACGCCAAAAGCGGTGTAAGTTTGTCTGTCCCGAAAAACTACTTTTTGCTGTGATGCTCAGACGACAAAACTTCCAACAGAAGAAAGATTGGAAATGTCGAAACAAGTCTGGCATCGAGGACGGAATCTTCGTTAGATGTCCCGAATAGAAAAAGTCTTCATCCTTCGCTCAAAACTAAGGTTTCGAAGCAAAGAAATTAGCGTCGGCGGACATCCGAAAAGTTAAACCTATCGTGCGTACAGTCCAGAGTTCCGAAATGAAACGCTGGTCGATGGAAAAATAAAGAGAAACTTTAAATTTTCCAAGAGTTCGAAATCTCACTTAAAACGTTGCTTTAAGAGCGAAATAGCCTATTCTGGACATGCTCGCCATAAGGCAGGTGTGTAGACGACTCGCACTAGCTCCGAAAGAAACAACGCCACATTCCTCGAGCAATTCCTGAACTTTCTTCTTCATTAATCTTTCTCAAATATCAAACTCCTGTCACGCTTACACTGATTCCACGCGTGAGTCGGAAATTAACTTGTTCCGAAAATCCGGGTCTTACAATACTCCCCTCCAAAAAGAAAGTTTCGTCCTCGAAACTCAGAGTTCTGAGAAAAGTCCGGAATACAGTTCCTTGATCTGGTCTTCCAATTCCCCTGTAGCATTGCCCGTGTCATTGTTCCTCATAACCTTTACTTAAGCAAGTTGTTTTCCCCTTAACTGTTTCACTCTTCTATCCCCACTGCTAACTGTCGGTGTCTCAAAAGACAAACCATCATTCAACTTCATGTCGTCTGGCTCGATCACTTGCGTCGGATCTCTTCTTGAAATGATACCGGTTGGCATTCCGTGAAGTCGCACAATCTTAGCCACTTACTTCTTTACTTTCGGTCGTCCGAAATTCTTCTTAAACTCAGTGCCTCTCTGTCATCTCAAAATAGATACCCAGCTTGTCCTCGTGATCTTCATCTACAGTCCAAAACTCCACTTGTCCGTTCGATACTCCTAGATGAAATCTTGCGTTGGAATCTAATAGTCCATTAAAACACCTCCAACTTCGTAACTATCTTTACACACACCAAGTAATCAAACTTCTACTTAGTCACTATTCGAATTAAAACTCGACTTATGTCCTTATTCCTTGTCCTTCACTAATCTTATCCCCCTTCAACATCAATTTATCAACAACTTATAAGATAATCCTCCTCTTAATATCTAACAATCCGTTTTTACCGTCTTCTTCCTCGAAACTTCCCTCACTCAAACCTATTTACACTCACTGAAATCCCTAACACTTCGCACAAATCGAGACTTATCCTCTAGAAGATTAAATCATAACTATACCTCAAGGGACTTAACTAGCCATTTTATCATCCGATCCTTCAACATTCTGAGATTTAACTGTTATCGTAGCCGCTAACACCACTAAATCTCTTATGTGTACATGAATCTCAGCTCACTAGGTCAACCTTAGCCCTAGGATTCTCATTCAACTTTAGTAAAATTCACTTGTTACCCGTAATATGCATCATCAAAATCCATAACAAAGTCCCATTGACTCTTATACTCTACGAAACTCGTCAAAATATAACAACCTCAGGTATTCATCTTAATACTAACACCTTCCTTTTTGTGACTCAATCACCATCTCGTCAATCAACTTCTTAATCTCTCAATCAAATTCTGACAACCTTCGAGTCTTACACACCTTAGACAGACATTCATAGATTTAAAACCTAAACCTTCACCAAGTTTGGTCCTCTAGTGACCTTTAATCCTTCAATACTTCTTAAATGAATATCCGTTTCTTAAAAACTATAACTCCTTCACTTACCCAAACGACCTGACCAGTGGCGTCATGCTTTCACATTCACAACTTATTATGCTAACATCATTCAAATCTTGTCACATGGTCATTATGTCCGCAACCTCATAATCAACATCAATCGATCACCAACCTTAACACTCCACACAACCCAGAATTCCTTTACTTCAAGATCTCTCTTATATTATACCTCAATGGTCTTAACCCGAAGCTCACCTTCAGGTCTTCAATCTTCTAAGATTCAACTCCTATTGTCACACCTACAACCATAAGATCTCCTATTCGTACGCGATTCTCGACTCTCAAGATTCAACCTTAACCCTAAGATTTCAATCCAACTTAGTAAATCTCACTTAGTAATCTTAGCATATTTCTTTGGAATCCATATCAACAACCTCAAGTATTCAACTTATGCTAAAACTTTCTTTCTCCAACTTAATCATTAATTCAACACTTTTCAAGCGAAAATTCATCTCTTAAGACTATAATGTCTCCACATATTAATCCAACGCTTAGCAAAACTTATTCCTCGAACTCGACTATAACAATCTAGTTCAGAGTTAATTCTTCTCAATCTCGCTACCATCAAGCTATCATCTAAAACCTGATTACATTCAACTTATTTAGTCTCTAACAATTCCACTCAGTAATCACATAACCTATGACTTCATAACTTCCGAGAAACTACTTAATACTTTTCCGGCATTAAACCTCTTGACTTAGTCTACCTCTACTTGGAGTAATCACACGAACTAACCAATCAATGTCTATACGACACTCATCGAATTCCAAAGATTTAAATCTTAATCTTTCACAATCAAGTGCTTAACACGAACTTTCCTCCCAAATCCGACTAATCCTCAATCAATTCAAATTCATCTTACACATCCTTCTATCAAAGTCCATAACCAGCTGTGATTCCGAATATCACCCCCTCAATATTAGGTTGATCAGGCCTAATACATCGAAGGTGGAAATTTAGAAAAACCCACTGGAACAGTCAATGAGTTCCTATCCTCCAGTAGTCACAAATATCCTGATACTAAATCCTTTAAGGATCCCGCTACGAAACTACACACCCTCAACATAACACGTATACTACCCATACGGAATCTCCCTAAGATTCGTTCTTCAACTACTAGCTTCCTCATAAACGCATCGGTGGAAGACTACTTTCTAGACTTAGTGTGCTATTCCCAACCTCGTGTAACTTCTATAGTTAAATCACGAGCAACCTCGAATAAGGTCCTACATCGTTCCCACGTTCTTCCTCGTTCAACTCCTCAGCTCTTGCCCTCCTTGGCATGAATCCTTTCCTCTGGAGCAAGTTGTTTTCCTTTCCCAACATTCCCTGATGATTCGCCCCTGAGTACCTTGCAATCTTGGGAGAAATGTCCCGGTTGGTTGCAATTGAAGCATAGACTTTCTTTGGTCTTGCAGTTCACAGCTAGATGCCCCTCTCGGTTACACTTGAAGCATCTCCGTCCAATCACTGAGAATTTGTTAGCAAAATGCCCAAACTTTCTGCAACGAAAACATGTCACTCCTTTGTCACCAACTGGCTTCCCCCCCAGTATCAGCAGTCGTCGTTTTGTACTCTCTTGAGATAAGATTTCTTCCCTCGGAACGCTGATATGGTCCCCACTTATGGTAGCTCTTCCTTCCGTTGTAGCCTTGGGAACCTGACCTCATTGGTCCCCCAGCTCCAGTTCGGTTCATTCCTCTTTGTTGATACATTGCTGTCGCCATCAGTCGTTGATGATGCTCACGTGTAGCCTCCGCCATCCGGTTAAGATCCACCATCCTATATCCCATCGAACGTCCGATTAGTACTAACCATACGGTAGCACTAGACAAACCACTCAATCCGATTGAGTAGTAACGCAAGCAATTAGAGCGAAAATCGCTCTGCAGACAATCAATTTTCACTCTTTGCAGAGTCACACAACCTAGCACAGAAGACCTATTCCCCAAAGACTCCCAAAAGACTCGACTAAGCTCTGATACCACAATGTAACACCCCGATTTCCAGGTGTCACTTTAATAACTGTAAGGCCCTAAGTTCAATTTGGAACAATTTTATGGAAGTTCGAATAAAATTGAAGTTTTAGTTAATGTTTGATAGCTGGCAGATTAGAACTGTCAACTTGTGCGAATTTTTAGAGGGTCTTAACGACTTCATTTGGGAAAACTTCCTTCATGAGAGTTGTAGCCCCTCAAGTCTAGAAAATTCTCCAAGTGGTTTCGTGTCGATCCGATATCTGTAGCTCCAGATATCCCTGTTTTAGTGAACGTAGTTCCGGCTGTACAGTGCCAGCGGGATTATTACATTGTTTTTCTTCTAAGTCCGAATTTAATTATGAATTTACCTTTGAGGGCTTAGGTTTTAGTAAGTTTCAGGTCTGATTAGGTAATTAGACTGGTGGGTTAAGGTTGGACTTGGGTCGGGCTTGTGGAAAAACAAAACCCTAGCCCACTTGTGGGTTGCATGTGATTTTAGCCAAGGGGGGAAACCCTATTCTTCCACAATCAGAAAACAGAGATACACTACAGCACCTTCACGTGAAAAACAAAGAGAGAACGTGTGAGAGAAGAGAAGGGAGCCGCCGCCCAAGCCACCACCATTGTCGCCGGTCACGCGCGCGAGCAAGGGAGAGAGCGCGAATAGAGAGAGTTTCGCGAAGGAGAAGGAAGGTGAAGGAGACTTGGACAGCAAGAGATTGTTCTTCCAAACTTCATTCTCTTCTCTTTTCAGATCAAGAATCAAGGTAAGGGCTGGTCCTAGGACTTGGGTAGTTTATTAGGGACTTGTTGCTATGTTTGTTTGTGAAGAATCTTGATTGTTGAGGGTTTGCATGAGGGTTTGGGTTGAAGGTTTGCTTGCTGTACTATTATCATATGAGACCTATGTGATTTGATTTTATTGCTGGAACATAGCTTAAAGCCTTGGGCTGAGATGGTTTATAGCTTAAACTAGAGGTGGAAGTTTCGCTGCCAGTTTCCTGTACTGGACAGCGGACTTCAGAGCCCCTTTTTACCTGTTTAAGGTCATCAAATGAAAAAGTGATTAAAATGAAAGTTGTAGATTTTCGAAATATCTTTCCAGACATATAAAAATCATAATTTTTGGTTTAGTAATGTGATCTGGGGGTCGTGTTTAGTAACTGTCACACCTGCTTTTTTTCCTGTTCCGGACAGTTAGCTTTAAGGCCTAATATCACCTAATTCTGGGACTCAAATGAACAAGTGAGTAACTAGAGACTTGTAGATATTTAAAATATATTTCTAGAAAGGTATCATACGTGATTTTTGGTTGAAAGATGCATTCTGTGGCTCTATTTTTGTGAAAGTTGTTTCTGCTGTCAATATGTTGAAGTTGCGATGATATATTATGCATGAGTGAATGTTCTTGCGTTCCTTTACGTGGATTATATTTATTTTCTGAGTTAATGGTTCAAGGGTCGCTCACCTAGCCGTAATTCCCTTGTAACCCGTGAATGTTGTGTTGTGAAGGTTGTTGTATAAAGAGTATGATAAGACTCTAGGATTGATTTTAGAGACTTAACAAAGAGAACAGTGTAATAAACTCGCTTGCAAGTAAATGTGAATAATTGGACATAGGTCTGGTGAGGACTATGGACCATGAGAACGATGGTACCTTGCACGCGAGGGTGTTTTGTGGGTTGTACGGTGAGTCCCCACGTGATTGGCTGACTGCGGTCGCCTTGTGATTCTGTGGACGGACGGTGAGTCTGGCGGACGGTGAGTCCCCCCACATGATTGAGGGTTGTACGGTGAGTCCCCTCCGAGATTTGTTCATCTGCAGATGATCGTGATTATGACCATGGAAGTTTTGGTGGGTTGTGTGAAGTGAGATTCCGTTAGTAACTGACTCTTTCCCATAAAAGACATATAATGTACTTATATTATATGTTGTTGTTGATTTTGTCATTATCATTCTTTTGTTGGACCTGACCCTGCTTGTTTGCTATGTGTTTGTTTGGGGGGGGTAGATGGTCGTAAAGATAATGGCGATGACTCATTCTTGGGAGTTGATGCTACGTGACGTGCCAATACTGGAGGACGACTACACTTTAGAGGAAGAGGAAGAGGCTAAGGAATAGGGTTTGGGTTGAGAGTCTTTTGTTTTCTGTTGGGGTTGAGAGTTTCCGAAGTGTTGGTATCGAACAATTTTATTGCTTAAATTCGAATGAACAAGTTTTGATGTAATCTTTATTTTCATTCAGGCCTTTGTTTCGTACTCTTTACAGTTGGTTATTTAAAAAGTTTTACGAAGTTGGTTACTTCCGCGTGTTTTTTGGAAAGGTTATGTTTCAAGAGTTTTTGTAAAATGAAAGGTTTGTCATTAATTGAAGATTAATAAGTGAATCGACGAAAACTCTTTACGAAAATTGGTTAATTAGTTACTGTGTAACACTCGAGAAATCGGGGCGTTACAATAACCAAAAATAAACTTTACGCGGAAAACAGGTAATTTTTTTTTTGATTGTTTCCTTTTAATAAAAGCAATAAAGAAATAAAAACAAAGCCCAACAACTAAACTAACCGATAAACAACATATACAAAGGTACAACCTCTGCTGCACTATCCCGTCACGCGCACACGCAGTGACTCCAAGGTAACATGCTCGTAGGCGAATATATACAAACCAAAACTGTACGCAAAAGCATCAAATATACCACTATCCAAGAGAAAGTCGGCCTCAAAATGGCCTCAACCCAAGACCCCTATAGTCCGACAGACTCTCTGTGATCCTCAGCAAGAGAACCACACAAAAGCCATATATCGGGAACCTACCCGGTCCCAAAAGTAAGACGAATCAGAGCTATGACAGTGACAACCAACTCAAAAGACTCTAACCACCCATATCCCACACTACTATCATCGACTCTCCCTCGATCAGCCATGAAGTCCGGGTCCTCGTCGAAAGCTTCAGTAATAGACATTTCGCTCCGGGTCTTTCCCGCACAACGAATCATCACGAACCGGCTGACAGACGCCTGGCAGCAGGCCGACCGCCCAAACACAAACATACAAACAAAGCCAAGGTGCTAGGGTCAACTTACAGAATACAATAGATATACAATCAACATGCGATAAAGGGGGTATATATATATGTTGTATATATACATATAAGTTATGTATTGTATCAACTCCCTAATACAATTCAATCATCAAAACACATAACGATGTTTATCAACATCAAATCATCAATATCTCAACAGATATAGTTAGAGTGCATGATATGTCAATGCAACGTCAATTAAGAAGGTTCCGGAAGAAATAGGCTGGGCACGATCGAGTCGGTCCTAGCACTAGCATTGTGCCGACCATAACCCTCGGGTGTCACTTACAACCTTGACATAGTCGGATCAGTCCTAACCCTGCGGGTCGACTTTTCCCTCCAACGAATGCCCGAGTTACCCGAAGGCATGCTGTACCCGAAGGTATATACTGTACCCGAAGGTATATAGATATACTGTACCCGAAGGTATAGATATACTGTACCCGAAGGTATATACTGTACCCGAAGGTATACTGTACCCGAAGGTATATAGATATACTGTACCCGAAGGTATATAGATATACTGTACCCGAAGGTATATGTAGAGTATATAGATATACTGTACCCGAAGGTATATGTCGATTCGGCGACAAAAGACAATTAATTATGAAAGAAGTGCGATCACCCTTGATGACTTCTTGAGTCATCTGACTCATCAAATCTCGATGGTCAAAAACTGCTCCGACCCAAACTCAAAACAACCCAAGAGTTAGTGTCGGTCAATACAACACAACTCCACCAACAAGATTACACGAGGGTCTAGTGTCGGTCAATACAACACAGCCCAAACAACAAGATCACTAGGTGTCGGTCAATACAACACGGCTCCACAACACTCCCCAAGTGTACTAACGTACTCGGTGACTTTCAATCATCACCATAGCTCACCTTAGTGGCTTTCCCAATTCCGATAACTCTCCAAACCCACAACAAAGGTCGACTTTTCCCCGCCTTTCGTAAATATTTTTCCCCTTCAGTTCTCCTATGCTTAAACGTTAATAAAAATGATTTCAATTCAAATTAGTCAAATTATGAGTTTATTTCTCAAAGTCTAAGTTTCCCAAGTCTTTATTTTTCGAAAGCTCTATCATTCTAAGTTTCCAAAAATCAACCACCCAAAATACATTTCTCGGGGAAAGTCTAGGAATTCCAACGAATCCCAACAAATGGCTAAGTCTCAAACCCCACATTCGGACTTGCCTAGGGTTGTTCATCCAACCCGAAATGTCAAAGATCACCAGGTCAATGAACCTCCACTCCGAAGTTGCGTCAAAACGCTCAATTCAACACATCATCAATATCATAAGTTATGAAAACAATCATAACAATAAATCATCATCATAAACAACATCAGATAAAGCATAAGTCGAATTTATCGACGCCTATCATGCAATCATAGCTAAATATAGCAAGTTGCCCTAACCTCGAGCTGTTCCAGCTTCGCAAACAAAGTTCTCCTCAAACAATTGCTCTGAGTATTCCAAAGTTCCTTCAACTGAACCTCGGAGGAAAACAAAGCAGAAACCAAACAAAATCGATTAGTTCGATCGCAAAACAATACATAAACGATAGACAAAGCATTAAAGCTTCAGAATACGACAATCGGGTACGAAAGGACAAGTTTTCGAAAACGAAAAACTCCCCCCTAAAAGTAATAACCCACGACCTCAAAGGAAAAAGGGCTTCGACTCTTTTTCTTCGATCAAATCAATTCACAAGGTAGTTTTAGGGTAAAACTAAGGCAAAGAAACTGTCGGAACAATTTTCGGACAATCGGGCCGAAATACGACTATCTAGGGGCATTTTGGTCCAAAATAAAGGCTCAAAACTTCAAAGTTATCAGTTCTGAAAACAAATTTGACAGCAATGATCCTCATGACATCCGTGACAACAAATCCTAAAGGCACGAAGTCAGATTAAGTCTTTTCGACAATAAAGTTTCGAAATGTGAGACAAAAAGGGTTTTGAAACAGTTTTTCAGATCCTGGACAACTGGATCACAAACAGCGTTTACTGACAGAGGTTTTAGACTCAGGGGAACGTAAGGAACATAACCCAACCAAGAAATCGAAGAAATCGAACCATTTTAGAAAAAGCTCAAAACTGTGAGCACAGAAACGACTTTAGAAACGCAACAGAAACAACAATCAGAGGTAGGAATCGTGTTAGTTACCTCGATACCTAGAAGTAGGGACGAACTGCACGAAGATTGGTCAAGTTTTCGCGAAAATCTCCTCCCCCCTTGCTCTCCACGAAATTCAGCCACAAAAGGAAGAAAATGAAGGAATTTTTGCTTTTTGAGCTATTTATAGGCAGGCGAAATCGCGGGAAAATGAAAATTTCGCGATTCCGATTTTTGCAGCACGATCACCGTGGAATTCTAAGAGAGATTCTGGCGTCAGAATTCCAGAACTCAAAACAAATATCTAAGATTTGGGAAAAACGATATCCAAAACGCCAAAAGCGGTGTAAGTTAGTCTGTCCCGAAAAACTACTTTTTGCTGTGATGCTCAGACGACAAAACTTCCAACAGAAGAAAGATTGGAAATGTCGAAACAAGTCTGGCAACGCGGACGGAATCTTCGTTAGATGTCCCGAATAGAAAAAGTCTTCATCCTTCGCTCAAAACTAAGGTTTCGAAGCAAAGAAATTAGCGTCGGCGGACATCCGAAAAGTTAAACCTATCGTGCGTACAGTCCAGAGTTCCGAAATGAAACGCTGGTCGATGGAAAAATAAAGAGAAACTTTAAATTTTCCAAGAGTTCGAAATCTCACTTAAAACGTTGCTTTAAGAGCGAAATAGCCTATTCTGGACATGCTCGCCATAAGGCAGGTGTGCAGACGACTCGCACTAGCTCCGAAAGAAACAACGCCACATTCCTCGAGCAATTCCTGAACTTTCTTCTTTATTAATCTTTCTCAAATATCAAACTCCTGTCACGCTTACACTGATTCCACGCGTGAGTCGGAAATTAACTTGTTCCGAAAATCCGGGTCTTACACTTCTCAAGTCAGGGTTGTTAGGTACACAAACCCTATCCTTGCACCGTAGGATATTGTCACTTCCTACCTTGAATTCTGGGTCTTTACCTTGACTTACCAAATTCCTTTTCCCGAGCAGAAACTCATCTTGTAACTGTTGGTCTCGGATTTCTTCCATCAATCCATTGGTAATTTTGATCATCCCAAACTTCAGTTCTCCCTCGGATAATTTCACATCCAAGCTCATATCTCGAAATTGTTCCAGCAGTTGCAGCTCCTTCACCATCATCGACGAGATGTGCATCTTCCTGCTCAAGGCATCAGCAACAACATTCGCCTTTCCAGGATGATATTGCAGAGTGAACTCGTAATCTTTGAGAAATTCCATCCACCGACGCTGTCTCATGTTCAACTCCTTCTGCTCAAACAAGTACTTCAAGCTCTTATGATCACTGAATATGGTGAAATTGCATCCATATAAGTGATGTCTCCAAATCTTCAGCGCAAATACGATTGCAGCTAGTTCCAAGTCATGAGTCGGATAATTCTTCTCAGGCACCTTCAGTTGTCTTGAAGCATAAGCAACCACCTTCCGATGTTGCATCAGCACACATCCCAAACCTTGATGCGAAGCATCACAGTATACCTCATAAGGTTCCTCCGGTTGCGGTAAGACGAGTACAGGTGACGTCGTCAACCGTTCCTTCATCGTCTGAAAGCTAGTCTCGCACGCTTCAGTCCATGCAAACGGTTGGTCCTTCCTCGTCAGTTGAGTCAAAGGTCCAACAATCTTGGCGAAATTCTCGATAAAGCGACGATAGTATCCCGCCAAACCGACAAAACTTCTGATCTCCGTCACTGTCTTCGGCCGTTCCCATGACAATACGGTCTCTACCTTTGCTGGATCCACAGCTATCCCCTCCTTAGAGATCACATGGCCTAAGAATTTTACCTCTTCGAGCCAAAATTCGCACTTAGAAGGATTGGCATACAACTCCTTCTCCCTCAGCACTTGTAAAACTTGTCGCAAGTGCTCCTCATGGTCTTCAGCATTCTTTGAATAGATCAGAATGTCGTCGATAAACACCACGACGAATCGATCCAGGAATGTATGGAAAGTCATATTCATGTAAGCCATGAATATTGCCGGCGCATTTGTCACCCCAAATGGCATCACTAAGTACTCATAGTGTCCATAACGGGTTCTGAATGCCGTCTTCTGGATATCCTCGGTCTTGACCCTGATTTGATGATAACCCGACTTCAGGTCGATCTTCGAGAATATGGTAGCTCCCCGCAGTTGATCCATCAAATCATCAATCCTAGGTAACGGATACCTATTCTTGACGGTTACCTTGTTCAATTGTCGGTAGTCGACACATAGTCTCGAATTCCCGTCCTTCTTCTTCACCAATAAGACTGGCGCTCCCCAAGGTGAAACGCTTGGTCGTATGAATCCCTTCGACAAAAGATCTTCGAGTTGGGACTTCAGTTCCACTAGCTCCGCAGGTGCCATACGATATGGTGCAATCGAAATCGGCCCTGTTCCCGGTACGATGTCTATAGCAAACTCAATGTCGCGTACAGGCGGCAATCCAGGTACATCGCCAGGAAAAACATCCGTGAATTCTTTCACCACTGGAATACTGCCAACTTCTGGGTTCCCTTTGCTCTCCAAGCTTAGCAAAACAGAATACTCCTGAGATCCCTCGTTCAAAGCGACGCTGATGTGATTGGCAGCTAGATACTCGGAAAGATCCGAATCAGGAAATACCACTCTCTTTCGGTTGCAGTCCAAAAGACAATGATAACGGGACAATCAATCCATTCCTAGGATAACATCTAGGTTCTTAAGAGTTAGGCATACTAGGTTAGCATGATAGATCCTATTGTTGTATGTTATCGGACAATACATGCATGCTGAATTAGCAAGTAGAGTCTTGGCAGGAGTAGCAACTATCAGATCGAAGCTCAAAGCAGTAATAGGAAGTCTTAATCTGATTGCACAATCTCTAGAGATAAATGAATGCGTTGCTCCGGAATCAAAAAGTACGGATAGAAGGTTACCGTCAATCTCGCAGTCGCCTCTAATCAGTCCATCTACCCCCTCAGCATCTTCACCATCCATGGTGTAGACTCTCGCCTTTGCAGCAGGACGCTTTCCTTGAGCAGTGTTGACGGTTGGCTCCGCCTTTGGTGCCCTGCACTGAGCAGCAGTATGCCCCAACTTGTTGCAATTGAAGCATTGAGGCCTCGTGTCGGGACAAGCACGAGGAAAGTGCCCCGGCTTCCCACACTTGAAGCACGTCAGTTCCCTGTTCTGAGTCTGACCCCCAGAACCACCAGCAGCCCCCACCATGGGCCTGTAAGATCCTGACGCAAACCCTCTACCAGCAGGACGCTGGTACGACCTCCTGTTTTGAAACCTCCCCCTGTTCTGAATATTCTGAGAGCTCGACCTCATCGGCCCTCCAGTCCGGTTCAACCTCCGGTTCTTCATTAGCTATACTTCCGTGGCCTTCTCCACCAACGACTGGAATCGCATGATTCCCAGTGGCCTCACTGAGTCCTCAATATCCGGCCTCAGTCCATTAACGAAACGCTTGCACATATAGCGTTCGTTCACATGGTCATGGAAGAATTGGAAATGCTTCGCCAAGGATTCCAGCTTCGAAGCAAATTCCGGCACCGACATACCTCCCTGACGGAGGGTTAGAAATTGTGACTCCCGCTCATCCCGAGCACTTGTTGGAAAGTACTTTTCCAAGAATGCGGCCCGGAAAGAATTCCAGTTGATCTCTTCATGGTTAGCTTCCATGATCCCCTTGTGGCCCTTCCACCAGTACTCAGCATCACCGAGCAACAGATAAGTCGCCATGCCCACCTTGGCACCCTCAACCGTCTGTAGGACGCCGAATATCTTTTCAACCTCCTGAATCCAGAGATCTGCTTTGTCTGGATCAGTACCACGAGAGAACTTGGGTGGGTTTTGCCTCCTGAAGTCATTGAGGCCTTTGTTCTGGTCCAGAGTTATTTCCCTCTGGCGCTGATGTTGTTCACGTGCTTCTTCAGTAGCACGCCTCATGGCGTTATCATTCGCCTGTGCGGTAACGGCTTGGGCCATAGTGGCCATCATCTCAGCTAGCTGGTTGGTATTCACCATATTCTGTTAAAGGAAGCAAACAGTCAGTACTCATCATAAGATAGCATCTAGCATCACTATACAATATGAGTAAGCAATAACTTCAATCAATTTTTAAGCGAAAAATCGCTTGCAGACAATCAATTTTCACTCTTTGCAGAGTCACACAACCTAGCACAGAAGACCTATTCCCCAACAACTCCCGAAAGACTCGACCGTGCTCTGATACCACAATGTAACACCCCGATTTCGGTGGCGTTACTTTAGTAACCAAAAGTAAACTTAATGCGGAAAAACGTGAAATATTTTTTTTTTTCGATAATAACTAAGACAAGACTGAATTAAATAAAACCCAAAAGCGAAAAGCAATAGAACTAATATACGATATATAAACAGCCCCCGCTGTAAGTAACAACCTCGTCACGAGTAACCTCCAGTGACGGAAAGAAAAGTGCAACGCCCGTAGGCAATATATATAAACCAAATGAAAAGGGTGAAGTGCCCGCAACACCATCCCTCAAAACTGAGAATCAGCTGACCCAATGGCCTGAAAATAAGACCTCCTAAGTCCAACCAACTCTCTGTGATTCCCGTAAGGAAACCACACAAAAAGCTATAGGCGGATCTACCCTGTCCCCTAAGTAACAAATGAAGCAAGACTGTCAGAGCTAAAACTCTACTCCTACACTAATCCTATCTCGAGGAGCTCATACCAACACTCAAAACTATGTGCTCGCATGATCGTCGTCTGAATCAGAATCCAGAACGACCAAGTCTACCAGCCCTATCCGTCCTCCCCTCGCAACCGCAGTGCGCTCCGATGCTGGACTCACGGGCTTAGGGCCCGAACCCTGATCATCAATGATCGCAACAGAGGGTGCACTAGACCCTGCCGAAGGCACTCCCACTGGAATCTCCTCTGAGGGATCCTCCTCCTCTGAAGATGACGGTGGCGGCGGTGCTCCTCCGAATCCTGGTCCGCAATGAACGCCCGATGGCAAGTTGAAGCTGATAGAGCATCGCCTCAACACTCCTGACCTCAAGAGTCCTCCACTGTCCACGTGGTCCTCCATGATGTGCCCCAAATACGTCGCTCGGTGGCTCGCGGGGTCAACCACCCACGACCCGGGGTCGTCCTGATCTATCATCTCGTACCTAATCCCCCCCGAAGGGTGGACCATGGTGAACCAGTCCGCAATATTCATCTGACAAAAGGCGTTGTCCGCCAAAGCACACACAGAAGACGCGAGGGTCAACTCTAAAGAACTATGTAGATAATAAACCCAATAGGTACAAATAATAGATAGCCACTTAGGCTTATAGCTAAAGATGTCATTCCTAGGGTTGCATGTCCCACAATAACATAAACACAATAATAGCAGATAGCATGTTCCAAATAGGTTTAACAATTACCAATCACACTCAACAACTAAATTAGTATGTATGTTGCATGATATGTATGCAGGTTAACCCAGTCAACCACATGCATTCCGGAAAGGGATGGACATCAAACGGATCAGCCCTAACACCAGCCACGGTGGAGCCATTTCGGCCCGCGTGCCTCTTACTCCAACAGGGGTAGTCAGATCAGCAGTAAACCCGTAGGTCTGCCATTTCGGTCTGCTACAAGAGACGTCTACAAACGCTCTTTCACGGCATTCCGGGTCTTATGACCATTTTGGAAACCGACGAGGTCCAGAGTACGTCCTGTGTTAATACCTCATTAATGTTGCATGTATGCAAAATGATTAGTCAAACAACGTCTCCGTCCTCACTCGACACGTCGCCACGTGTTCTAGGGAAGTTAAAGTCTCTAAAAGCTTACCCTAAGGTAAAGTCGATTTTGCGACCAAAAGACACACTTCATAACGACACATAGCTGCTCCAACAGCACCACAACAAACGCTGCTCCAACAGCACAATAACAAACGCTGCTCCAACAGCACAACAATAAACGCTGCTCCAACAGCACAACAACAAACGCTGCTCCAACAGCACAACAACAAACTCAACACTTGGATCCGACGACACTCCTCGTTTTTCCAAAACTATGATTTGACTTCCAATGCCTTCCTTCGAGGTTGTTATCATTACTTAAAGATTTTGAGGTTATTTAAGGTCTTATGAATTTTCTTTATAAAATAGATTCCATTTTGTCTTATCGCAAGTCTTATACATTTTCAGGATCTCCCAATCCCAAGTCGCTTCCAGAGGATGTCTCGATCCACTAAACAAAATTAAGGCCCGAACCTCGTTCGTCCTATCAAACTTTCTCAAAACTCTCAAAATAAAATCGGCATGACCTGCCCGCTATTCTCACCATTCAAAATTTCAGATTCCAGTACAGAGCATATTTAAATCATCACAATCAACAACATGTCATATATCAATAAATCGCATCATAAACACTTAGCACTTAGCATATAAAGCATGCACCACACATCCTAGATTACCCACATAGCACATAGCATGTAAGACAATCTCAAAAACATTCAGTAGATGAATCATCTACATTGTCAGCCGAAGCCTCAGAAAACATTTTCCAATCACACACAATTCCAGTGCATAAACAGTAAACAATGTCGAAACATCGACCCTAAGCATTAACTAGAGATTCAGTGAGAAGCCCTCACCTGAAAGTTCTCCAGAATGATCAACTAGTGCTTCCTCGCTCTCAAAGTGTTGGTCCTCGGGGAAATCCTCAAAAGCACCTTTACAATAAAATCACAGAATACTATCAGAATCTATCGGAAACTAAGCTATCGATACTTACTAAGGTTACTCGAAGTAATCTATACCCTAAGGTACGATAAACTAGCGCGAAAGACAAGTTTTCGGAAAAGGAAATTTTCCTCCTCCCCCCTAATAGGGCTCGGCCACTTTGTGCAATTATGGGGCTCGATTTTTCTTCGATCAAACTTGGTTCCTATGCTTTCATAAGCCGTAACTAAGGGTATTCTGAACTCGGAAAAATTATCGGATCAAAAACTGTCGCAGGGGTATTTTGGTCATGATTTTTAACTAAGGATTTTTCAAAACTGAAATCCCAATAATAAAATTTTGCAGGGACGTCACCAACGACGTTTATGACAACTAATCCTACTAGCACTAAGCTAAGGCGATAGTTTTCAGCCTAAAGGTTGAAGCTTTACACCAAAAACTCCAAAAATGGGTATTTTAGGCTCAAATTGATTTCGGCGGAATTCCGGCGACATAACGGAAAATCTAACCGGGCAGAAGTGATCTTGGGCACATAAAGAAGAGGTTTAGAATCAGAAATGAAAGATTCAGGATAGTTTTGCAAAAACCCATAAACTATCAGCTCAGAAAAGTCTACAGAAAAGCTATGGAAAAAGCGATCAGAGGTAAGGATTAGCGACTATACCTCGAAGCCTTGAAGTAGCAACTGATTGATCGACGATCAAGCAAACGATGAAGAAAACTCTTCTTCCTTCTTCCTTGTTCTTGGCCGCGGTTTTGGGAGAGAAAATGGAGGAGAATTTGTGTTTTTCTTCCTTTCTTTGCTATATATAAAGGTTGGAAATTCGCGGGAAAATGAAAGTTTCGCGAATCTGATTTTTCCGACTTCATTCTCCATGAATCAATAGATATGTTTTGGCAAAAGAGTTCCAAAACTATAAAGAGGTCTCCTTGTATTTTTGGCAACTAAAGCATAGTCGGTATAAAACTATTTTACCCGATAAGTTGCTTTTTGCATCGAATGTCGGAATGGAAAACTTCCTTCGGAAGAAAGATTGAAATCATCAAGAGAAATGGGTGTACGCATGTGGAATATTCATTTGAAGCTCTGAATAGAAAAAGTCTTCATTGTCGAGAAATTCTAGGGTTTTGAAATACCAGGGATTCGGTTTCGGCAAACTTCCGATGATTGGAATCGGACGTTCGTAGATCCTAGAGTTTCGCCTCGAAACGATTGTGATATATGGAAAAAGAGAAGTTCTAACATTTCTCTGAAGATTTTTGGAATTAACTGCCATCGTGCCTAAAAGTGAAAATTAGCTATATACTAACTAAGGTTTCTGACCTAGGTTTAAGCGTAAAACGTTCGTGCTATAACTTTTATCGATCATAATGCAATCCTTGAACTTTTCCTGAACTTTCTCCTTCATAAATATATTTCATTTAATAAACTTTCGTTCAGGTTTCCCTTCACATTACATCAACCCTAATCGTGAATAAGAAGTTTATTCACTTAGCATAAACTTAAAAACTCGGGCCTTACAGAAATTGGATGAGTTAGATGACTCGAGAAGTCATCAAGGGTGATTACACTCGTTTTATATTAATTGCCTTTTGTCACAGAATCGACATTTACCTTAGGGTATTTTTAGAGACAATATATTGGTTAGAACACGTGATGACGTGACGGGTGAGGTCGATATGTTTTTTGGCTAATCATATTGCATCATTCATACATATTGAGGTTAATACACGATGGGATGTCGGACGGTGGATCCCAAAATTGTCATAAGACCCGGGTTTTCACATAAGAACACTGCATGTGGTTCTTAGTAGCAGACGAAAATGGAAAATCTGCGGGTTACGACTGATCTGACTACATTTTTTTGGTGTAAGAGACGCCCGAGCAGAAATGGTTGAACACTAGGCCGGTGTTAGGAATGACTCGTTGGTGCCCATCTATTCCGGAGCATTTCTTACAGCATGACATACATCTCATCATGCATTTCTGACTTGTTTATTTGATGTTGTTGAACATCGTTTTATTTCTTGATAACTGGTTGAGTTGTCATCATTTGTCTATTGTTGTTTCATTTGAGAATATGATACTTACATGCTATGATAAGCCTATTGAACCTAAGTATCTATTCCCGTATACTTTACTTGTTGTTTGTAATATACATACTATTATGTGAGTTGACCCTCGCGCTTGCTTTGTTTGTAGGCTTGTGTTTGGGCGATCGTACGCCTGCTGCCACATGTCGATGGTGGATTGGTTTGCGTTGGTTCACCCATCAGAGCGAACTCGATATGAGATGTTGGACCAGGATACCCCCGCCGCATGGGTGAGTGACCCCGCCAGTCACCGGGCTATTTACATGGGGAGGAATGGAGGATCATGGAGGATCGGATCGATGAGTTTGGGCATCTGACCAAAGGAGTGTTACGACGTTACTCGGTGAGCTTTAACCTGCCACCCACTGTGCATTGTGGACCCGGTACTGGAGTGCCACCACCACCGTCGTCTGACGACGAGGATCCCTCTGAGGATGAGCCTGCCGATGGAGCATCGTCTGGATCGAGCTCTCCCGCCGTCGCTGACCGTTCTGATGCCGCTTCTTCTTCTAGGCCTGTTGAACCGGAAGATGAGCCTCACACTACTACTGCCATTCGCTTCAGGTCATCTGCTTCCTCCTGTGGTTATCGCGTGGTACCCTTGGTCCACGTGATGGAGAGGGATGTGATCGTCCGAGTGGTGGATACGGAGACAGGGGTGTCTAGGTCAGTGTTTCGGTTTGAGAGGAGAGAGATCATAGATGTGGATATCGAGTTGATCATTATGGATTCTGACTCTGACGATGACTATGCCAGCAAGGTGGAGGAGGAGGAGTGTTGAGACACGCTTTCTCGGGTGGTCAGAGTAGGAGTTTGTGTCGTAGCTCTGATTGTCATTTTTCATTTTGGGCTAGGGTACGCCCCTGACTTTTAGCTTTTTTGTGGTTCTCTTTCATGAGGATCATATGGAGTATGTCGGACGTAGGAGGTCTTGCTGAGGCCGTTTTGGGCTGACTTACTCTTTTGGAGGACTGTACTTAAATACTTATGACTCTGATTGTAAGACCCTTGCTTTTAAGATAGGTTAAATAATTATTTTCTTATTCACGTTTAGTTTTCCGATGTAACCGATACGGAACTTGAACAAGTGTTTACCGATTTGGACGACTTTATGAAGAAGAAAGTTCAGGAATTGACTAAGGATGATGCCATGGATAGTCTAAGTCATAGTTCGAGCCATTTCAACACCCGGCTTATGTCGAGAGTGTCCGACAAAGGCTATTTCTGCTCTTAAAGCACTGTTTACGCGAAATTCAAAATTTTTAGAAAAATAAGAATCTCTCTTTATTTTTCCCATGACCAGTGTTTCGCTACGGAACTCTGGACTGTTCACACGATTGGTTTGGCTTCCCGGAAGTCCGTCGAAGCTAGGCTTTAATCTCTCGGGGACTTTAATTAAGACCCTTAATGAAACCTTTTTCTATTCGAAGCTTCTAACGAAGTTTCCATCCACGTGGTCACAATTCTTTCAGCGTTTGCGACATTTCTTCAGAAGGAAGTTTCTTCATCCGAAGCCAACTGCAAAAAGTAGTTTTCCGGCATATTTTGGCCAATACTGTGTTTATATCGTTTTCTTAAATTCTGAGAACCTCATTTGGAGTTCTGGCATTCTGTCGCTAGATATTCACTTCTTATCGTTAGACGGAGGTCCCGGAACGATCGGTTTCGAAAAACCTCGAAGTTTACTTCTCGAGCATCCGCTATGAGAGAGAGTCGCGGGTAGAGAGAGAGAGATAGGGTGGGTTCTTCGCGAGTTCTTGTCCGATCGTCCCGATTTCAGTTTCTGTGGATCGATAGCGAGGTAATCTTGCTATTCCATACCTTTATTTCTACTTTCTGTAGCTTTAAACCATGTCTTTCTGTGCTCAAAGTATGGAGCAATTTCCAAAATTATCTTCTACTACTACCCAACAACCTATATTCTCCGCCGATACGCGCCGATTTCGATCGAGTCGCCGTAGATCTGAAAAATGTGGAAATACCCATATTCACCAAAGTTTCTCTTTTTGAACCAAAAATTCACGACTTAACCTTGTGCCTTTAGGATTAGTTGTTATAAATGCTACGATCTACAACCCTGTCAAATTTGTTTTCAAAAATTCTAACTTTGCGTTTTGAGCTTAAAGTTTGGACCCAAAAGCACCTAGTAGCTCAGCAATTTCTAAAAATTTTCCGAGCATTGATTTACCCTAGTTATACCCCTAGATTACCATTAATGAAGTTAGATCGAAGAAAAAGCGTCGAAACGCAATTAGAGGGGGGAGTGGCCGAGAGCTCTATGTGGGTTTGGGGGAGCTTTTATTTTTTTGAAAAACTTGTCTTTTGTCCTAGATTCTCATACTCTGAAACTTCTAAAGTTTCGTCGAACGTTAGTTAGAATTGTATGAACTGTTGTGATTCGTTCTGACTGAGTAAATTGGTTTTTACTCAAAGGTTTGGGTTTGGATTTGGGAGCATTTGGAGCTGCTGAGGATTCGCTTGAGGAGCTCGGGGATCGTGAAGCTGGAAGAGACACTTGTGAGGGCAACTTACTCTACTAAATAATGATTTAGGCGTCGATAGCTTCGGTTTATTTATTTGGCTATTGATATTGATTGGTTTATCTGATTGGGAAATGTTTGCTGAGGCTTTAGCCGACATATATGCTTATAAGCTTTAATTGTTCTATGATTGATGTTGACTGAATCACATGCTTATGTGCTAAGTGGCTAATTGTAGAACATGACGATATGTCTGAATATGTGTTATTGGATTGTAGAACATTGTGATATCGTCGGAGTGTGGATAAAGAGAGTTTATGCCATGCTAGTGACTGAAACCATTAAGAGAATGATCGTTAGGTCGGACCAAGGTCTGAACCTTTACTATTTTAGGAGATCGAGACCTTCTCGGGGAATTACACGGGTTTAACGGAAAACCTTATAACTTATAGAATTATAAACCATTTTACAAATGAAAATCATAATACGCTAAACAACATTCAAACACTTTAAAGGATCGATAAATCAGTGAAGAAGACTTAGAGCTGGAGTAGGAATTTGGGAATATGAGAAGTGTCGATGAACCTAGTTTAGGGAAAAACCCTAAGTGCTTATGCACCTTTTGCCAATCGGCAGTGAAAATTTAGGCTACCTAATGGATAAGTCTGGGAAACCAATAAGTTTCTAAGTACGATGTACACCTTTTGCTCTAAGAGCAGTTCGACCATCCGAGTGATGAGTCAGATGATTCGAGTAATCATCAAGAGTGTTTGCACTTTATCATTGTAGGAATTCGAGGTCAATAGTTCGACAATTACCGTAGGGAATTTTAGAGACAATATTCTTAGCTAGACTCTTACGTGTGAGGACGACTCGATGTTTGGCTAACCATATTGCATCATTCATTTGTGTCAGAGGATACGCGATGGAATGTCGGTCCTCTATGGAGCCAGCAGGATCGAAAGATCGGGTTTCCACGTAGATCACCACGTGTGACTACACTATTCAGGTTGTAAGAGACACCGAGTCTGATGGTTAACAGAAAGGCCGGTGAAAAGACCGACTCGTTCACACGTGTCCATTCCTTTCCGAAGCATTATTTGAGCATGACATTGTATTTCATACCATTCATCTAATGACTTGAGGTTGATGAATATCGTTATGAGTTTGATTATCTGATGTTGATTTACATCGTTATGTTTCTGCTGAATCGATGATTTATGCATGATGATTTAGTAGTTGAGGATGTATTGATATATATGCCATGATACAATTATCGAACCTATATATATATATATATATATATATATCTACCCCCATACTCTTCTTGTTCTCTTTATTATCTACCTTATTCTGTGAGTTGACCCTCGCGCCTTGCCTTATGTGTATTTTTTGTGTTTGGGCGGTCGGAAAACTGCCAGATGTCGTTGGGGGAGTGGTTTACGTTGGTTTGCCCGTCCGGGGGAATTAGGTACGAGCTGATTGATCGAGTTGACCCTGCCGCTTGGATGTTGGACCCCGCCAACCACCGAGCGACGTACCAAGGGAGAGTGATGGAGGATGTGATTGACAACCATGGAGACATGACTACTGGAGTTCCGCGGAAGTACACTGTTGCCTTTGACCTGCCGCCGATGGTTCACTTTGGACCAAGTACTAGACTGCGACCACCTACGCCGTCGTCATCATCATCGTTGTCATCTGATGAGGAGGATCCTTCCGAGATCGATGTTGTTGCTGTGACACCGTCTGAACCGACACCTCCTACTGTTGTGGACCCTGCTGACGTTGGGTCATCTTCGAGGCTCGTTGAGCCGAAAGAGGAGCCTGTCGCCACGACTCTGACTCGTCTTGGGGCGTATGTTCCCTCTCGTGGTTACCGTGTCGAACCTTTGGTTCGCATGGTTGAGGAGGAGATCACTACTGACATAGTCGACCTGGAGACTGATTTGACTAGGGTGGCACGGAAGACAGTTAGGAGGGAGGTTCTGGACGTGGATGTTGAGGTGCTACACGAGCGAGGAGGAGGAAGAGGGTTGGGAGACCCGCTTCTTTGCATGACTTGGGTTAGGGTGTATATTCAGTAGTAGCTCTGGTTAGTCGTTGTACATTTGGGATAGGGTAGGTTCTCGACCTTTTGCTTTTTGTGCGATTCTATGTATGGGAATCACAGAGAGTAGTCGAACGTTAGGAGGCCTGAGGAGGCTGTTTTGGGCTGACTCTCTCACATTTTCAGAACTGTAATTATTACATTACTTTGATCACTATTGCGTACACTTGCCTTCTGGCATACTTTCTGTCACCGTTAGGTTCTGGTCACGTTTGCGGTACAGCATGGGCTGTATCTGTTTATATATATATTGGTTTATCGGGGCATGTTTGGAGTTTCATTAATTCCATGTTGGACTAGTCTTTCATATTTATTTCTCTCACCTTTAAAAAAAATACCTTCATTTTCCGCTGTTTTATTTTATTTGGTTACTAAAGTGACGCTCCGAAATTCGGGACGTTACACTGATTTTGGTTTGTACCTATTAGCATGCGGGCATCACTTTCAGTTATTTTCCGTCACTGGAGGTTACTCGTGATGTTGACTTTTACTTTACAGCGGGGGCTGTATATATATTGTAAATTAGTTTATGTTTATCGCATTGGGTTGAGTCTTATTTTGTTAAGTCTTTTATTTAAAAACAAAACGAACAAAAAATACCTGCTTTTCCGCTTTATTTTGTTTTTGGAGTTACTAAAGTGACCCCCGGAAATCAGGGTGTTTCAGATTTGGCGTTGCCAGTCTGTGGGGTTTATAGAGGTTTTTGGGAGGTCTTTGTTGTAGGGATGAGTTTTTTGCCAGCTTTAAGTTTGTTTGGTTACTGTACCCTTGTTTAGAGGGGATGTTTCTCAACTTTATATATATATATAGGATGTATTATATGAGAATGGAGATTTTATGTGAGAGTGAGAGGAGGCATTATGAGCCATTAGATCTAATCATGAATGGTCAAGATCTAAACATGAAGTCATATGACTTTTTAAAAAGTCAGATGACATCATTTTTAATTGATCATGAGACAATAACATGATAATTAAATTCTTTTAATCTTGACCGTTCATAATTAGATCTAATGGCTCATAATGTCTCCTCTAAATCTCGCATAAAAGCTTCATTCTAATATGATACATCCTGTGTGTGTGTGTGTGTGTGTGTGTGTGTGTGTGTGTGTGTGTGTGTGTGTGTGTGGAGCCAAACTCCACCACTGCTGTTGTTCCTTTGACATGATGTGGGACAAGATGTTTACATTTTAGCTAAGGTGAGCTATGTGACATGATGTGGGACAAGATGTTTTAGCATCTTGAATGCATTATTTGTCCTTGTGGGCCTGCTGTGTTAATTGATTTATTCTAGAAGCTTTGGGTTGTTTGTGTTGTCAACAAGTTAGGGTTGTTGAATGAGCTTATGTGTGCTAATCGGAAAATATATCAAGTGTGATCAAATCGGATGCTAGGATTTGATTTGGTTTTATTGTGTGGATGCTTTATCTTTTATTCAAATCTTACTCGTTAAGATTTGGTGCTGATTTTAGAAGATTTACTTCCTGTTTATGTTGTGGACTTTTTGTTCGTTCAAGCCCATCAAAGACAATGTCTGAAGAACTACTATATGAGAAGACCTAAACCTAGTTTCTAGGTGTGCTTTTTGTTGAGAGATTAAGGTTTTATTCTCTTGAGTTCACTGTGTTTTGTAACTCTCTTAGCCGTTCCATTTGTTAGCCTTTGGCTGAGAGTTGTTTCGTTGTTTTGTGTTTGATCGTGAGATCTTTCTTTGTTATTGTTGTAAGAGATCAATCACTAGGACAGTGGTTATGAGAGAAAGTGAGAGGAGCTCTCATACTTAGGGGTAGGACTAAGTCCAAAACACTAGGTAGTATTAGGGGACATGGGTATTAAGCAAGTTTTGCTTTTGTAAAACAATTGCAGCAATACATTAATAGTGGATTTTCTTTCTCAGGTGAAAACCCTCTAGACTTAGGTGATATTGCATCAAACTGGGTTACCAATCTCTTGTGTCAATCCTTATAGTTTACTAATTAATTTCCTAAACTGCACATTTTTGTTTGTGATATGTTGTACACGATGTCTTAGACATAGGGTAGAACATCTGTGAAGGTATGAAAAACGATAGAAAGGGGGGGGGGGCGGGGGTTGAATAGCGTTTTCAAACTAAAACTTTTCCCACTTGAGATTTTAACAAAAAATCTTCAAACACAGAAGATAAAAGTGCTAAGATAAGAGTTGAGGAAAGCACACAATGATTTTATCCTGGTTCACTTGATAAATCCCTCAAGCTAATCCAGTCCACCCGTTAAGGTGATTTCTTCCTTCTTAGAATGAAGGCAATTCACTAATCAGAGTTTGTTACAACTGCACTTGCAACCTGCAAAGTGACTAACAATACCATGACTTAGCTATCACTAAGATTCACTCTCTTAGTCTTCTCAAGGATCTAACCAACCTTGGTCTCCTTAAGGAAAAACAAACAACTGTTTGAGAGTTTGGGTTTACAAAGAATTGCTTCTCAGAAAGCTAAAGTAAACACAATAAGAACAGTTTGAAGAAAGATTGCTAATAGAATATCTGATGTGGCTGAACACGTTAGGTAAGGTCGTCAGGAATAGTACAATTGCTTTTGTACTTGGATAGCGACTTGACCTTTAACCTAGATGACTTCTGATCAGAGCGACGCTTCATGTTGGAACTTGTGAAGCTTGGTGATCAGAGTCAGAGGGAAGCTTGGATCCTCTGACCTATGTAACTTCTGCTTCTGGACTCAGAGGAGAAGTACTTGGTCTTCAGAGCCAACTTACTCTTGGACTTCAGAGTCTTCACTCCTCAGCTTCTGGACCTTCAGAACTTCTGGACCTTCAGAGCCTCTGAACCTTCAGAGCTTCTGGACCTTCAGAGCTTCTGGTCTTCAGAACTTCAAGTGATCTGAATCCATATCAGAGCTTAACTATCTTCAGATCTTATGAAGCTTATTCTACTGTTCAGATTGAACATAGTGAGTGCGAAAGCGTTGCGTAGGTTACTCTTTGAGCATAGTGCTTCTGATTTATGTGTAAGTAGACCAGAGTCAGAGCCTGTCATTTAAACACTCAGAAAACAACGTTAGAGTACCATAATTGTTCATACATAATAGTTAACATGTAATCATCAAAACATAGAGTTGTACTACATGATCAAAACTTGATCTTACAATCTCCCCCTTTTTGATGATGACAAAACCAAGTATTTTGATGAACAATTCTTAAACAATAAACTGAATTCACTCAGAGTTTAGAGAATAGAGATAAACTTATCCTGAGGTGAATGGTGTATGTTGCTCATTCTGAATCCAAGTCACAGCTTGATTCTGAGCTTAGCTCCCCCTGAATCTAAGACTTAATGAAAACATTAGTAATATCTAGATTCTGAGCTAAATAATAAAAGAGTTCAGAGTGAGAATTTATGACACAGATAATATGTGAATATCAGAGCGCATAGATATTCAGAGTCAAGGGCAAGGTAAAAGTAACAGAGTCAACCAATTTAACATACGATCAAAATGTATTCCTTGCAAATGCCTACCGATAGATCTATGGTCATAAAGAATGGAACTCTTAAATTCTCCAAAAGAAAAAGAAATCACAGTAACACAGCTTACACATCAAAAACTGGTTGTACTCCCCCTTTTTGTCATAAGCAAAAAGCATGTGGTGTGAAAAACTTAGCTTGAAGTACAAGGTACTCCCCCTTAGAGAAGGTTTAAGTTAAAAAAAATGGAGAAAAGGATAATAATATAATTAATTAAGAAAATAGTTAATTAATGAAGGGAAGAACACTGGCCAAAGAAGAAAAGAACGTTTACCACCGGCCAAAAGGTTAAATGCAGGCATCGGTTTCCAATGAAGATATCTCGAGAAACTGCTTTAGCATTAACATCTGGAGACGTAACTCAGCTTATAAAAAGCAGGTAAATCCATAACGGTCTTCACAACTCATCTGCTTCAGAATTCAAATAGCAATGGCATCATACATAGCTTGCTTAGAAGGGCTCAGGAAGAAGGCATTTGATGAAGACTTGTTCATCAATGTTAGGCATCCAGAGGATCCTAGCATCTACCAGCTGACCAATCAGCTGCTGGGGATGGGTCTGAGTCCGGAGATGGACAACATCCTCAGAGGTTTCCTCAGTTTCGTGGAGGAAATGCAAGAACTCTTCCAGAAGGAGCTGGACCTCTATGAAGAAATAAGAGCAGTAGAGGCGGCTCTGGAGACTATGGCGGAGGGTCCTGAGAGGCAGGAGCTACGCCGGAGCGTGGTCCACTTAGAATATAGGCAGCATCGTCTGGAACTAGATAGGATAGAGATGCGTAGGTAATGTAGAATATTGAGGAAAAATCCTCCATTTTAAATGATGTAATGCTAGTTTGAATTATTAATAAAAAGAATTTTCAATTATATGTTGTGTTAAGAATGCAAAAAATCATAGATAAAACTGTAAGATCAAGTTTTGATCGAGTAGTACAACTCTATGTTTTGATGATTACAAGTTAACATTTTAGTATGAACAATTATGGTACTCTAACGTGTTTTCTGAGTGTGCTCTTAACAGGTTCTGACCCTATCTCCATCTCACACAAATCAGAAGCACTTTGCTTAAAGAGTTACCCTAGCAACGCTTTCGCAATCTCTATGTTCAAACTGAACAGTAGAAAAGCTTCAGAAGATCTGAAGTCATTCAAGCTCTGACGTGGACTCAACTCACTTTAAGTTCTGAAGATCCAGACGTTCTAACAACCCAGACACTCTGAAGGTTCAGATGTTCTGAAGGTGTAGAAGACTCTGAAGATCCAGAAGCTGAAAAGTGGAAACTCTGATGTCCAGAAGCAAAATGGCTCTGAAGACCAAGTACTTCTCCTCTGAGTTCAGAATCAGAAGATACAACGGTGAGAGGATCCATGCTTCCCTCTGACTCTGATCAACAAGCTTCACAAGTTCCAACACGAAGCATTCCTCTGATCAGAAGTCTACAAGATTAAAGGTCAAGTCACTATCCAAAGTACAAAAGCTAATGTACTATCCTGACGACCTTACCTAACATTCTCCGCCACAACAGAAGCTGGAAATCTCAGTTCTGCCCTCCAACGGTAGCATTCCCATGCAGTGTTCAAACCCTAATCCTTGGAGTATTTATAGAGGCTGAAGATTGAAAGATGCGGTTAGAAGAACCTTACACGCGCAAGCTATATTCAAATCTTCTAAGCATTCTTTCTTTATTGAATTCATTGTGTTTACTACAAGCTTTTAAGAAGCAATTTCTTTGTAAACAATATTTCTTAAACAGTTGTTTAGTTTACCTTTAGGAGATCAAGGTTGATCGGATCCTAGAGAAGACTAAGAGAGTGAATCTTAGTGTAAGCTAAGTCAGTGTATTGTTAGTCACTTGTAGGTTTCAAGTGCAGTTGTAACAATTATCTGATTAGTGGATTGCCTTCATTCTAAGAAGGAAGAAATCACCTTCACGGGCGGACTGGACTAGCTTGAGTGATTCATCAAGTGAACAGGATAAAATCCTTGTGTGCTTTTCTATCTCTTATCTTAAGCACTTGTGTCTCGAAAGATTTGTTAAAAATCTTAAGGTGGAAGTTTTATTCTGAAAACGCTATTCAAACCCCCCCCCCCCTTTCTACTGTTTTTCATACCTTCAATTAGTATCAGAGCGCAAGTTCTGATTACCACACCTAACAGTGTTCAGTGATCCGGGCCGGTGTGAAAAACAATGGCTACCACCAGTGAAACGCAAATTGATGGTTACAATGCAAAGCCTCCCATGTTCGACGGTCAAAGGTTCGAATATTGGAAAGATAGGATTGAAAGTTTCTTTCTGGGCTTCGATGCAGATCTTTGGGATATTATTGTGGATGGTTATGAGTGTCTAGTTGATGTAGATGGCAAGAAGAGATGACTGTTGAGCAAAAGATGCTTTACTCACAGCACCACAAAGCTAGAGCTATTCTTCTTAGTGTTATTTCCTATGAAGAGTACCAGAAGATTACAGATCGTGAGTTTGCCAAGGGCATCTTTGAATCCTTGAAGATGTCTCATGAAGGAAACAAGAAAGTGAAAGAATCAAAGGCGCTGTCCTTGATCCAGAAATATGAATCCTTCATCATGGAACCTAACGAGTCCATTGAGGACATGTTTTCCAGATTTCAGTTGCTTGTAGCTAGAATAAGACCTCTCAACAAAAGCTACACTACAAAAGATCATGTCATAAGGGTCATCAGAAGTCTTCCTAAAAGCTGGATGCCTTTAGTGACTTCAATAGAGCTTACAAGAGATGCTGAGCGTATGAGTTTAAAAGAACTCATCAGCATACTGAAATGTCATGAGCTGAAGCGCTCAGAGATGCAGGATCTGAGGAAGAAATCTATAGCCTTGAAATCCAAATCTGTGAAGGCTAAATCTGAGAAGTCAAAAGCTCTCCAAGCTGAAGCAGAAGAATCTGAAGAAGCATCAGAAGATTCTGATGAAGATGAGCTGACTCTGATCTCAAAAAGGCTCAATCGGATCTGGAAGCACAGGCAGAGCAAGTACAGAGGCTCTGGAAAGGCCAAAGGAAAGTCTGAATCCTCATCAGGCTAGAAGAAGTCCTCAATCAAGGAAGTCACATGTTTCGAGTGCAAAGAATCAGGGCACTACAAGAGTGACTGTCCAAAGCTGAAAAAGGACAAGAAGCCAAAGAAGCACTTTAAGACAAAGAAAAGTCTGATGGTGACTTTTGACGAATCAGAGTCAGAGGATGTTGACGCTGACGGTGAAGTTCAAGGACTCATGGCTATTGTCAAAGACAAAGAAGCAGAGTCAAAAGATGCAACTGACTCTGACTCAGCATCAGAAGAAGATCCTAACGTAGACGATGAAAATGAGGTATTCGCTTCTTTCTCAACATCTGAGCTAAAACATGCTTTGTCTGATATTATGGATAAGTATAAGTCCTTATTGACTAAGCCTAAAAAGTTGAAAAAGGATTTCTCTGCTGCTTCTAAGACTCCTTCTGAACATGAGAAAATTATTTCTGAGTTGAAAAATGATAATCATGCTTTAGTGAATTCTAACTCTGTTCTTAAGAACCAAATTGCCAAGTTAGAAGAAATAGTTGCTTGTGATGCCTCTGATAGTAAACATGAATCTAAATATGAAAAATCCTTTCAAAGATTCCTAGCTAAAAGCGTAGACAGAAGCTTAATGGCTTCAATGATCTATGGCGTAAGCAGAAATGGAATGCATGACATTGGCTATTCTAAACCTAATAGAAATGAGCCTCCTATGCCTAAGGCTAAATCCTTATATGAATGCTTTGTACCCTCTGGTACTATATTGCATGAACCATTACCTGTTAAAGTTGCTAACCCCCCTCTCAAAAAGGGAATTGTCTCCATGTCTAAACATCATGCCAAAATTCCTTTACACTACCATGATGAGAAACCCAAGGTGATCAGAACCTCTGAGGTAACTAACAAGAGAGGACCCAGAAAGTGGGTACCTAAGGATAAGATTTTCTATGTTGCAGATATCCTTGATAGCTCCACTGAAACACCAATCATGGTATCTGGACAGTGGATGCTCGCGTAACATGACGGGAGAAAGGCGTATGTTCCAAGAGCTAAAACTTAAGCCTGGAGGCAAAGTTGGCTTTGGTGGCAACGAGAAGGGTAAAATTGTTGGTACTGGTACTATTTGTGTTGATAGTAGTCCATGCATTGATAATGTCTTATTGGTAGATGGCTTAACTCATAACTTATTGTCTATAAGTCAATTAGCTGACAAGAGTTATGATGTTATTTTCAATCAAAAGTCTTGTTGGGCTGTAAGTCAGATCGATGGCTCTGTTCTGTTTAACAGCAAGAGGAAGAACAACATTTATAAGATCAGATTATCTGAGTTGGAATCTCAGAATGTGAAGTGCCTTCTTTCTGTTAATGAGGAGCAATGGGTATGGCATAGACGGTTAGAGCATGCCAGCATGAGAAAGATTTCTCAGCTGAGTAAGCTCAACCTTGTCAGGGGCTTACCCACTCTGAAGTTCTCTTCAGATGCTCTTTGTGAAGCATGTCAGAAAGGAAAATTCACAAAAGTCCCTTTCAAGGCAAAGAATGTTGTCTCTACCTCAAGGCCGTTGGAACTTCTGCATATCGACCTGTTTGGACCAGTGAAAACTGAGTCTATGGGTGGCAAGAGATATGGGATGGTCATTGCTGACGACTATAGCCGCTGTACGTGGGTAAAATTTCTATCCCGCAAGGATGAGTCTCATTCTGTGTTCTCTACCTTCATAGCCCAAGTGCAAAACGAGAAGGCTTGCAGGATTGTGCGTGTCAGAAGTGACCATGGTGGAGAGTTTGAGAATGACAAGTTTGAGAGTCTGTTTGATTCCTATGGAATTGCACATGATTTCTCTTGTTCCAGAACTCCTCAACAAAATAGTGTTGTTGAGAGGAAGAACAGAACTCTTCAGGAGATGGCTAGAACCATGCTCTAAGAAACTGGCATGGCTAAGCACTTTTGGGCAGAGGCAGTAAACACAGCATGTTACATTCAGAACAGAATCTCTGTGAGATCAATTCTGAATAAGACTCATTATGAATTGTGGAAGAATATAAAACCCAACATTTCTTATTTTCATCCTTTTGGTTGTGTCTGCTATGTTTTAAACACTAAGGATAGATTGCATAAGTTTGATGCTAAGTCTTCTAAATGTCTATTACTTGGTTACTCTGATAGATCTAAAGGTTTCAGATTTTATAATACTGATGCTAAAACAATTGAAGAATCTATTCATGTTAGATTTGATGATAAGCTTGACTCTGATCAGTCAAAGCTAGTTGAGAAGTTTGCAGATTTAAGCATAAATGTTTCTGACAAAGGCAAAGCTCCAGAGGAAGCTGAGCCAGAAGAAGATGAACCAGAAGAAGAAACTGGTCCCTCTGATTCACTATCCCAGAAGAAGAGCAGAATCACTGCGGCTCATCCTAAGGAATTGATTCTGGGCAACAAAGATGAACCAGTCAGAACCAGATCAGCCTTCAGACCCTCTGAAGAGACTTTGCTCAGTCTGAAAGGATTAGTGTCCTTAATTGAACCCAAGTCAATTGATGAAGCTCTTCATGACAAGGACTGGATTCTGGCTATGGAAGAAGAACTGAATCAATTTTCCAAGAATGATGTTTGGAGTCTAGTGAAGAAACCTCAAAGTGTTCATGTAATTGGAACAAAATGGGTTTTCTGAAACAAGCTGAATGAGAAAGGAGATGTAGTCAGAAACAAGGCAAGGCTAGTTGCTCAAGGCTACAGTCAGCAGGAAGGAATAGACTATACTGAAACATTTGCTCCAGTAGCAAGACTAGAAGCAATCAGACTGCTGATCTCTTTCTCAGTGAATCACAACATAATTCTTCATCAGATGGATGTTAAGAGTGCCTTCCTAAATTGTTACATCTCAGAGGAAGTCTATGTTCATCAACCCCCAGGTTTTGAAGATGAGAAGAACCTTGACCATGTTTTCAAATTGAAGAAATCTCTCTATGGTTTGAAGCAAGCTCCAAGAGCATGGTATGAGAGACTCAGCTCATTCCTTCTGGAGAATGAGTTTGTAAGGGGTAAAGTAGATACAATTCTCTTTTGCAAAACTTACAAAGATGATATCTTAATTGTGCAAATTTATGTTGATGATATTATATTTGGATCTTCTAATCAATCTCTATTCAAAGAATTTTCTGAGATGATGCATGCTGAATTTGAAATGAGTATGATGGGAGAACTAAAGTACTTTCTGGGTATACAAGTTATTCAAACACCAGAAGGAACGTACATCCATCAGAGCAAGTACACTAAAGAACTTCTAAAGAAGTTCAAAATGACAGAATCTACAATTGCTAAGACTCCAATGCATCCTACATGCATCCTGGAGAAAGAAGATGCAAGTGGTAAAGTTTGTCAGAAGCTCTATCGTGGTATGATAGGATCTCTTCTATACTTAACTGCATCTAGGCCAGATATTCTGTTTAGTGTTCATCTATGTGCTCATTTCCAATCAGATCCGAGGGAAACCCACTTAACTGTTGTTAAGAGGATCCTGAGATATCTGAAAGGCACCACTAACCTTGGCTTGATGTATAAGAAAACATCAGAGTATAAGATTTCAGGTTATTGTGATGCTGATTATGCTGGAGATAGAATAGAGAGAAAAAGCACTTCTGGAAATTGTCAATTTCTGGGAAGCAACTTAGTCTCATGGGCAAGCAAGAGGCAATCAACCATTGCATTATCCACTACAGAGGTAGAATATATCTCAGCAGCAATATGCAGCACTCAGATGCTCTGGATGAAACATCAGCTGGAGGATTATCAAATCCTTGAGAGCAACATCCCAATCTATTGTGATAAGACTGCTGCAATCTCACTGAGTAAGAATCCTATCTTACACTCAAGGGCAAAACACATTGAAGTAAAGTATCATTTTATTACAGATTATGTTCAGAAGGGCGTACTTCTTCTGAAGTTTGTTGATACTGACCATCAATGGGCAGATATCTTTACAAAGCCCTTAGTAGAGGATAGATTTAATTTCATTCTGAAAAATCTGAATATGGACTTTTGGCCAGCATGAAGATGGATCAGAACCTCTGACTATGATGCTTCTCTATCAGAAGATGTCTAGTTCAGAAGGTAACTTCATCAGAGGATAAGTACCCATTGGTGCTGTTCCGGGTAAGAACATTGAGAAAGGGTGTAACCCCTAGAGAGAGAAGTGATTGCACTTAAGAGAGAAATCTAGAAAAAGAATAACTGAATGTCATGTGTGTATTCATCAAATGAGCCAAGGTCCCTTACAATTGGTATCTGCTACCTATTTATAGAGGTAGTGTTGGGCCCCCATATGCTAGTGTCCTTAATGGGCCGTGTGGGCCTGGCTGAACGAGGCCCAACCCTACTGGCTTGGGGACCCGCCACGGGGCGGTGTGAACCCTGGGCGTTGCCCCTCTAGGGGCTCGCCCAGTCCACAAGCCCACAAGACACCGAGCTCGAAGCATGAGAGCTAAGTGTGTCTTTAAGAAAACTATAACTGCCTAATGCTTATCCATCGTGTATGCAAAAAATCCAAGTCGCCAACATGGCGTGAAAAGATGAAGGGCGAGCGCCCTTGGTCCGCAAGTCCACAAGCTCGAAGCAGGAGAGCGAAGTGTGTCTTCAAAATGTGACCGCCAATCTCTGTCCCCTTGTGATTCCCCTAGCAGGTCGCCCGTTGCCACTTTCCACTTGTTACGGCGTTCCTCGGCTGGCGGTTTCGACCAACGCGCAGGAACTATTCCCAAGCTTCTAGTTGCAATAGCTTCCCTGCCTAGAAGATCACCTAACCACGCTACTTGGCGGGATCAACAAAGAATATATAAAGCGTGTAGGTCGCCGACATGGCGCAAATGAAACACAAACCGCTAATAGGCGCAAGGAAATACACAAATACATGAATCTCCGATTGACGCGGGACCTAGAAAGATGGTGTACAAACGCCTACAAGATTAAGGAGTCGTGGTGGCCCGCCACATATGACGTGACTCGCTGAATAGAAGCTGGCTCGCCTGGTGACGTGGTCCCCCGCCAATCTCTCCCGCATCCGCCCCTCGTAGCATCTTCACGGATCAAGTTGCTTCCGGGGGCGAGTCCCTTAATATGGTGAAAGGACTCAACCAGTCCACAAGACACCGAGCTTGAAGCATGAGAGCATAATGTGTCTTCAAGCCGAAGTCGCCGCCGCATCGTCCTTAGGAGAAGATCCGCCCAACACGCATGCTCCTTCTCTCGCCAGAGTCCACAAGTCCACCAGACTCCGTCCAAGTCATGAGGAGTAGGAGTGTCCTCACTCGCCGCATCGCCATCACCATCTTGCTTTAGCCTGTTTCCTGTTTAGAACATTTCTCAACTACAAATACTCATCAGTTGCCTCAGGGATCATAACTCCAATTTCATCATTTCCAGCAGGTTTATCAAATGATACAATTCAGTTATAAGCATGCAATCACCTAATCATCAAAGAAAAATCAACCACCAAAGATGTGCTCTTATAAATCTAAGTTAAAACCAATTTTGTCAAAGAATTTTGTGCCTTATAAGAAATTAGTTTGACTTGCTCGCCACTCTCAGCGTAAGGCCGCCACCATTTTGCGGTAGGTCGCTACCCTCATTTTTGGCGGTAGGTCGCGACCCTTTAGCGGTAGGTCGCCATCCTCTTGCGGTAGGTCGCGACCCTCTTGCCGTAGGTCGCCACCCTTAGCGTGAGGTCGCCACCCTTTTGGCGACTTTTGTGTGTCTAAAAACTGAGTCTTACAGGTCGGCACCCATAGCGTTTGGTCGCCACCCTTTGGCATGAGGTCACCACCCTAGCGGTAGGTCGCCACCCTTGGTGTGATCGTCCCATTTCGGGACTCAAAGTGCTTTGGGTTCCAATGGCCAGTTGGATTACCAAAGCGGTGCTCAGTAGAATGGGCAATTTGTACCCCACACATCGCCAATGAATCCGGTTGTTACGTGGGATTTTCCGGGGCTAATTTAGTTCATCGTGAAACTTGTTTCACTTTGTAACTAAATCGCGCCATCAGGAGCTTGTCCCACCCAATAACAAACCGCTTATGGAAGAGTCTTCCAAGTTTCACAAAACTTTAATGGTGTGCCTCAATTCACCCACTCCTTCTCTTTGATCCGATTTGCTCCTCTCTGTCTGAATCAAAACCAGTGAAGACAATATAACTTCTAATATCAACTTCAAAATAAGAAAATTAGGAAATACAACAACTGAGAAGGGAATCAAATGAAAGATGGAGGAAAAGTTTGAAGGAATTGGAAAATTTGTTGGCCAGCGATCTTAACCATAGCAACGCTTTACTCGCCAAACTTCCATGGCCAAAACAAAACGTGCCCACCAGAATTCCGCCGCCGGAGTAAAACGTGCTTGCCAGATTCCAACGCCAACGACATTCTCTCGCCGCCGAACTCCATCGCCAACAACACTTGCTCGCCGCCTACCTTCAAAACGTGCTCGCCAAAGCCAACACGTGCTCGCCAAAGCAAACGTGCTCGCCAGAATTTGCTCACCGCCTAACTTCAACGCCGCCGACACTTGCTCGCCGAACTTCAACCGCCAAAGCAAAAGCGTGCCCGCCAGAATTCCAACGTCTCGGGATTGGCTCTGCTCCTCATGTATTGTGCTCTGGACAGATTCCTCGCCTTTGTTCTTTTCTTCGTCATTACCGATCTGCTCTCCCGTGCCTACATGTTTCCTCGATCTGAAGCTTCACCTCTGTTGACGCTCTTCATTGTCGGTCTGAACCGTGTTGCTTCGATCTGCCATCGCTGGATGCGCCTTGAAGAACTAACACACTTCTACACGCTGAATCTCGATCTGTCATTCTCTCGTGAACGCACCCTGTTCCTTCCCCTCCGCATTGCCACCGATCTGAAACTTCTCCTTTTATCGCTGCTTTTTCTCCCGTTTCGAAACCTGATCAGCTTTCTTGATCCGTCATTCTCCCGTCCACTATAGCCACTGAGTTTCATCGATTCCCTTGTGGTCGTGGGTTCGGGCCCCAGAATGCGTGGCTTGTCTTCGATGCTTTTATTCTCGAACTTCCGCCGCCATCATTGGCGAACCTTGTGGAAGGAGATGCTGCCGGGAGACCTGTGGTGACAAGGATTCTTGAAGGCCAAGGTGCCTTGTATTCCTTTTCCAATCCAGAGCCCAAAAAGATCATCCAAGATCCCTTTCCGTCATCAAAATCCGTCCCGCGAAATCCACGAAAAACAACGAAAATCTCAAGCAAAATCAGTGGTGCAATCAATCCACGTGATCCGGGAATCAAAAGTTTATCGATCCCCACAGACGGTGCCAAATGTTCCGGGTAAGAACATTGAGAAAGGGTGTAACCCCTAGAGAGAGAAGTGATTGCACTTAAGAGAGAAATCTAGAAAAAGAATAACTGAATGTCATGTGTGTATTCATCAAATGAGCCAAGGTCCCTTACAATTGGTATCTGCTACCTATTTATAGAGGTAGTGTTGGGCCCCCATATGCTAGTGTCCTTAATGGGTCGTGTGGGCCTGGCTGAACGAGGCCCAACCCTACTGGCTTGGGGACCCGCCACGGGGCGGTGTGAACCCTGGGCGTTGCCCCTCTAGGGGCTCGCCCAGTCCAGGTGCTAACTCTGAAGCTGAGACAGTAAACGTGTGTCAGTAATTATGATACATCGTTCCTTGTGCCCGTGCTGACAGTCTGTCGTAATGAGTGTTGATGTGCTTCTCTCCATCGTGTGATATGTGTATTAACTATTGCTATGATGTCTTTAATTTTTAACCGTTTATTTTACTTTGTTTTTTAATCAACAACGGTTATTTTCAAAAACCCACTATACACACACGTTCTCCATCACTTACGGATTTACTCTCTCTCTCTCTTCGTTTGCAAAAACTCTTAATCCCCACGATCTCTCTCTCTCTCTATTCATCCTCTTCCTTTCTACCCAAACCTTCAACCGCTTCAAAGATGGTGAAATTTAACAGAGGTGAAACTGCCGATGGAACCAGATTTCCTGTCATGGTAGTAGGTCAAGCTACTGGTCAATCGAGCCCTGAAACGCAGAGAAATCAACCACAAGCTCAAGCTACAGAGCAGATGATTCCTCTCGCACAAAGGGGTTGTGCCGTTACGTGTGTCTATTCTCCTGATGAACTCCAGGTTCTTGCTGAATGGAGATTCGACGTGGACAACATTGCTGCAAATGGGTATGATCTTCGTCCTGAAGTTCAAGCTCAAGGCTGGGAAGAATACTTCAACAGGCTTCATGGTCCAGTATACATCAAGTTGGTCAAGGAATTTTGGAAACATGCCGACTGTGATGACAATCAAGTGGTTTCCTACATTGCTGGCAGAAGAATCATTATCACAGAGAAGTCGATTGTTGATCTTCTGGGTGAGCACACTGGCACAGGCTACAGATTCCAACTGACAGAATCAAAGGTGAAACCCAAGACCAAGGAAAGAACCAACAAGGCTCTCTACACAAACTATAAGCCTGGCAAGAGTGACTACAAAGTTGTAGAACTTCATCCTAAGCTGAGGATTTGGCATAAGATTCTGCTTCATTGCATCAATCAGAGACCAAAGGGAAGCTCTCCTGACTACATCAATTTCTGTCAGAAAGTGATGCTCTTTTTCATTCAGGATCGCAAGAAGATCTGCCTTCCCTTCTTCCTGTTCTCTTACCTCAAAGAATGCATCAGGAAGTCCAGAACAACTGCTTCTCTAAAGTCTGCTATCAGATACATTCCTTTTGGAAGATTGCTCTCAGACCTCTTCATTGAAAGCAAGTTGATAGACGATCTGACTAAGGCAGGCTGCACAGAGGATCTGACAACGGTTGTTGGTGATGTCTTCACCTCCACATCCATGAAGAAGATGGGCTTGATCAAGACAAAGGTTGCACCTGCTCATGAAGACACCTCTGATGAAGTCAGACAGAGAAGAGTCCCTCTGATCGATTACCCTTTGTGGTCTCAAGCTGATGATCCAGTTGCTATCATGCACTACCTAGCTGACTTGAGAGAACAAGATTTTTAGATAGATGTGAACGAGTTCTTCAGAACCTTACCACCAGCTCCAGAGTTTGATTCTCCTCCCAAGAAGAAGAAGAAGAGAAAAATGGTTCTTGAGGAATCCTCTAAAGAGTCTGATCCTTCTGATGGTGTTGATCAGAAGAAGAAGAAGAATGACAAGATCAAAAGGAAGCATGAGGAACCCACCAAGCCAGATGCTCCATCTGATGGTGATGATGATGATAATCCTCCTCCACCAAAGAAGTCAAAGAAGCAAGTGAGGATTGTGGAGAAGCCAACCCGTGTGGAACCAGCTGCTGAAGTTATAAGAACTGAGGCTCCTGCCAGGGTTACTGGGTCTGCAGTAGTACGATCATCAAGTAAGTCTGTTGTTACATTTATTGATGATGATTTTAGCACACTTGATGCACTCCATATTTCTGCACTTCTTACTCGACCTGCTATCCCACTCTCTCCTGTTCAAGAATCCCAACCAGCTGAACCAATCACCTCTCCACCCACTTCACCTAGATCTTCATTTTTCCAACCTTCTCATGAAGAAGCTCCTCTTTGGAACATGCTTCAGACGCCTAGACCCTCTGAACCTACCTCACCCATAACCATTCAATACAACCCACAAGCCTCTGAACCAAACATTTCAGATCCATCTCTACCAGAACCCAGAACTTCTGATCACTTTGTCCCCAGAGCATCAGATCATCCGGTTCGCAAAACAACTGATACAGAAAACACAACTCCTTGTCCCTCTGTATCTTTTCCTACCAATGTTACTGACTCCTCACCCTCCAATAACTCTGAATCCAATCGCAAATTTGTTCAAATTGCGAAAGAAAAGGAGTCTGCCATTCCTGAGTACTACCATACTGTACATAGCCCAAGGAGATATTCTGGACCAAGACCAGAGCGTCTTGTAGAACCAGATCATCCTTTTCAAGTAGTCTCTCTGAATGCAGCATCCCCTGCAAATCAACCCATCCAACCAGAACTTCCCTTACAACCAGATCTTGTTCAATCAGACCCTGATCAACCCGAAAACTCAGTCTCCAACAATTCTTCGGTTAGATCTCCAAACCCTGAGGTTGAAACCTCTCAGCCTAACCTTGAGATCAACACTTCAAATGTCCAAACTTTAGATGTTGGCTCTCCTCAAGGTGCTTCTGAAGCCAATAGCAGCAACCACCCCACTTCTCCTGAAACCAATCTTTCCATTGTTCCCTATACATATTTCAGACCACACTCCCTTCTTGAGTGCATCAATGTGTTTAATCATGAAGCATCATTGATGATTCGCAATGTACAAGGTCACACTGACCTCAGTGAGAATCCTGACTCTGTTGCTGATGAATGGGATCATCTGTGTGATTGGATGATTGCTCAAGTTCCTATCATGATGCATCATCTCACAGCTGAAAGGGATCAGAGGATTGAGGCTGCTAGGCAGCGGTTCAACAGAAGAGTGGCTCTGCATGAATAAAAGCTAAGGGTTGAGCTACTTGAAGCTATTGAGGAAGCAAGAAAGAAGAAAGAACAAGCAGAAGAAGCTGCACGCCTAGAAGCTGAGCAAATTGAAAGTGCTAAGATAGAAACTCTGAAGGAAGCTGAAAGGTTACAGGCTGAAGTTGAAGCCCTCAGGTGTCAAGTTCTTGCACCAGTACCCTTCACAAGTGCTTCACAGTCCACTCAAGCTTCTCACTCTGCTCAGGATGTTCCCTCTACTTCTACTCAACCAAGTTCTTCCAGACTTGACATTTTGGAACAACGTCTCAACACTCATGAGACTCTCCTAGTCAACATGAATCAAACACTTCAAGAGCTCCTGCGTCGCTCTGCAAAGCCCTAGTCTTTAGGATCTCTATCGTTTTTCTTCTTTAATTTGGTAACTTTTAGTTCTGTTTTTTTTTTAAGATATTTGCTTACTTGTTTGATATCTATTTCCTTATGTGATTGTTTAACTTGTGTTTCTCATTGCATTTATCATAACACATATTCGGAATTTTTTTTCTCTTTCATTTATATAATCATATAACTATTACATCATACATTAACTCTAGAATGGAGGATTCTTCCTCATTCTCCTACACTCTTGGCGCTGCTCCACTCTTTCTTTCTCCAGACGATCGAGCATGTACTCTATGTTACTGAGCCTTTTGCTCAGATTTTCCCTCTCCAGACGATCTTCTATCGTCTTCGGATTCTTTTCCACCGTTTCCCTCTCTTCCAGCAGATTCAGCTCCAGCTGGCACAACTCCTGAATCTCCTCCACGAAGCAGAGGAACTCATTCAGATATTTCTCCAACTCTGGACTAAGATCCTCTTCCAGCAGCGTTGTGATAAGCTCCTGTATGGTTCTTGAACCCTCTGGATGCCTAACATTCAGGAACAAATCTTCTTCAAAGGCTTTCTTCCTGAGCTCTTCTAATACAAACCATGTATGATGCCATTCTATTTGGAATTGATCTTGTTGTGAAGCTTACGTAGTTTCTACTCGCTTTATATAAGCATCATCTTCTCTCCGGAAGTTATTGCTCCTACAGTTTCTCGAGGATAAATCCTTAGTAACTGAAGCTTCTCTTTACTCCCGTGGCTGGTGGTAAACGTTCTACATTCGCATTAATTCCTTTCTTTAATTCGCTAATCTCTTTTTCACTCATTAGTTCATTTCTCCATCTTTTTGAAACTTAGACCTTCTCTAAGGGGGAGTACCTTGTACTTCAAGCTAAGTTTTTCACACCCCAAGCTTTTTGCTTATGACAAAAAGGGGGAGTATAACCCAGTTTTTGATGTGTAAGCTGTGTTAGTGTGATTTCTTTTTCTTTTGGAGAATTCTAGAGTTCCACCTTTATGACCATAGATGTGTCACTGGGCAAATACAAGGAATACATTTCACTTCTTTTGAAGTGATTTTAGTTGACTCTGATACCCTACTGTTGACTCTGAATACTTATGCGCTCTGATTATTTCATTTCATCTATGTCATGCGTTTTCTGTAACGCCCCGATTTCTCGAGTGTCACACAGTAAACCAAAACATCACCATTTTCGTAAAGAATTTTCATCGTTCAATTATTAATCTTGAATTAATGACAAAAGTTCATTTATTGCGACTCTTGAAACTTTACGAAATAAATTTGCGGAATAAATAAGAAATGCATTACTGGATAAAATAACTCGTAAATAAAAGAAACCATAATTCAAGTACATAAATGAATCCTTGGGCTAAAGCCCTATGTCAACAGTACATCAAAACCGGAAAACAAAACTGATAAAAGATAGTTCAGCACCACGAACACTCAACCCCCAGCATGGCAATATCAGTCACTCGTCGAGCCAACCGCATTGTCTCTGGCGCTTCTTCACAGGAGCCCTGACCTCTGGTGCATCTCCATGCCCCTCCGTCTCGACATCCCTAGGTGCATCAGCTACTGCAACGTATCGTGGAGCAAAGTCCTCCATAGGCTCAGCAGGAACTGGAAGGGACTCTAGAGGCGGAGCTGGAAAGTCGCCAATGCGTGCCCACCAATCTGGTGCCCCGAACGCCCGTGAAGAAACCTCCCCTCCTGCAACCCTCTGAGGAGAGTTCGAGCAAGAACCCTCATCTCCTGGATGCAAGAAGCGACATGGTGCGAAGGGCATCTTGACCTTGCCCCATTCCATAGTCTGTGTCTCGACGACGTTCCCGTGTCGGTCACGTCCCATGCCTCGGATAGATGATTTGATGGATCAACTTCGGGGAGCTGTTGTTTTCTCGAAGATAGACCTGAAGTCAGGGTATCACCAGGTTTGTGTCAAGGAGGCTGACATACAGAAGACCGCATTCAGAACTCGATACAGGCATTATGAGTATCTCGTGATGCCGTTTGGAGTTACAAATGCACCCGCAGTAGTTATAGACTACATGAACAGAGTGTTCAGGCCATTCCTGGACAAATTCGTGGTGGTGTTCATTGACGATATATTGATTTACTCGAAGAGTAGGGAAGAACACGAAGAGCATTTGCGTCAAGTGCTAGGAGTGTTGCGAGGGAAGGAGCTATATGCTAACGGCTCGAAGTGTGAGTTCTGGATGGAAGAGGTGAAGTTCCTTGGTCACGTCATATCAAGTCAGGGTGTGGCTGTTGACCCCAGCAAAATTGAATCGATCATGACATGGGAACAACCTAAGACAGCAAGCGACATCAAGAGGTTTTGTTGGGCTTGCTGGCTACTATAGACGCTTCGTGAAGGATTATGCAAAGTTGACTTCACCATTGACCCAGTTGATAAAGAAGAATCAACCTTTTGCATGGACGGAGAAATGTGAAGAAAGTTTCCAGGAGATGAAGAAGCGACTGACTACTGCACCGATACTAGCCTTACCCAAGGAAGGAGAACCATATGACGTGTATTGTGATGCTTCACATAATGGGTTGGGTTGGGTAATGATGCAGGAGAAGAAAGTGATTGCTTATGCTTCGCGACAACTAAAGATTCACGAGAAGAACTATCCTACGCATGATTTGGAGTTGGCTGCTATAGTGTATGCTCTCAAGATTTGGAGGCATTACCTGTATGGCAGTACGTTCACGATCTACAGTGATCACAAGAGTCTGAAGTACTTGTTCGATCAGAAGGATCTGAACATGAGGCAACGAAGGTGGATGGAATTCCTGCAGGACTACGAGTTTGACCTACAGTATCATCCGGGGAAAACCAATGTTGTAGCTGACGCTCTTAGTCGAAAGGCTATGCATGTATCCTCGTTGATGGTCAAGGAGTTAGAACTGCTGGAGGCATTCCGAGATCTGAGTTTGGATGTGAAGATAGCTCCAGGGAAGCTTAGCTTCGGGATGGTGACGGTGTCGAGTGGACTCTTGGATGAGATCAAATCGAAGCAAGAGATCGATGAAGGATTACTTGAGTGGCGCGAACTAGTTACTCAAGGGAAGGCACCGGAGTTTGCTATCGGAAACGATAATATACTGCGTTGCAAGGGACGAGTTTGTGTACCCAATGACGCAGCTATGAGGAGGTTGATCTTGGATGAAGGTCACAAGAGCATGTTGAGCATTCATCCAGGGATGAACAAGATGTACCAAGACCTGAAACTTCATTTCTGGTGGCTTGGGATGAAGAAACAAGTAGCTGAGTATGTGTCGACATGCTTGACTTGTCAGAAGGCTAAGGTGGAACATCAGAAGCCAGCAGGAAAACTACAGTCGTTGGATGTTCCAGAGTGGAAATGGGATAGCATCTCTATGGACTTCGTGATGGCGTTACCCCTAACACGAAGAAGATTTGATGCAATTTGGGTAGTGGTTGATCGACTGACGAAGACCGCTCACTTTGTGCCGATCAATCTGAACTACAAGGTGGAGAGACTAGCAGAAATCTACATCGCGGAGATTGTTCGTCTGCATGGTGTAGCGTCTAGCATTGTGTCGGACAGAGACCCGAGGTTTACCTCACGTTTCTGTGGGGGCTTTGCAACAAGCTTTGGGAACCAAGCTCAGATTGAGTTCCGCTTATCATCCACAGACGGATGGGCAAACCGAAAGAACTATTCAATCCTTGGAAGATTTGCTAAGAGCTTGTGTGCTAGATCATAAAGGAAGCTGGGATGAGTTGTTACCGCTGATTGAGTTCCCCTACAATAACAGCTTTCATGCGAGCATCGGGATGGCACCTTATGAAGCTTTGTATGGTCGGAGGTGTCGGACACCTTTGTGCTGGCATCAAGATGGGGAGAACTTAGTGATTGGACCCGAGCTGGTTCAGCAAACCACTGAAGAAGTAAAGCGAATTCAAGAAAAGATGAGGATCCCGTAGAGTCGTCAGAAGAGTTATGCTGACAATCGAAGGAAAGAGCTGGAATTTCAAGCTGGAGATCATGTCTTCTTACGGGTTACCCCGATGACAGGTGTCGGAAGGGCGATCAAGTCTAAGAAGCTTACTCCAAAGTTCATTGGACCGTACCAGATAACGGAATGAGTTGGGCCAGTGGCATATAGGATTGCGTTGCCGCCTTTCCTATCCAATATCCATGATGTACTTCATGTGTCACAGTTGCGGAAGTACATGGCTGACGATTCTCATGTTCTTGAACCTGACGACATTCAGCTAAAGGATGATCTGACGATGGTAATGCCGCCCATCAAGATTGTCGACAAGAGTACCAAACGTCTGAGGAATGTAACACCCCGATTTCGGTGGCGTCACTTTAGTAACCAAAAATCAAATAAAGCGGAAAAGCAGGTGTATTTTTTTTCGATATTTGTTTTAAGTAAATAAAAGACTTGTCGAAATAAAGACTCAACCCAATCGCGATTAACTGCGACTGATATACAATAAAAGCACAGCCCTTGCTGCAACCAAAAACATCGTCACGAGTGTCCTCAAGTGACGGAAAGTAACATCAAGTAACTAAAAGTATTGCCCAACGGCAAACAAGTGCGACCCATAGTTAGAGTCATAAGTTTTATAAATACAGTCCTCCAAGAAAGTAAGTCAGCCCTAAACGGCCTCCAAAAGACTTCCTACGTCCGACAAACTCCCTGTGATCCTCATGGAAGAGAATCACACAAAAAGCTAATAGTCGGGGACCTACCCTGCCCCAAAATAAGAAATGAAAATCAGAGCTATGACAACGAAACCCGATATACTACACACCTAACATCGACCCTCATCCGATCCTGCATGAAGTCCGGGTCCACGTCGATGGCTTAGTAGTAGTCATTTCGCTCCGGGTCTTCCCCGAACGACGAAGCATCACGAAACAATCTGTCAACGGCATCTGACAAAAAGGGCATACATAGCCCCCCACACACAGGTAGCACGCGCAAGGGTCAACTTATGGAATATAGTATAGAGAATACAAGGCAACAGGTAAAGTATAAGGGGTATATATATATATATATATATATATATATATATGTTGTATATATACACATAAGTTCTGCATTGTCTACCCTGAGGTTTATACATAGCATGTTATCAAATCTCTGATACAATTCAATCATCAAAACACATAACGATGTTTATCAACATCAAATCATCAAGGTCTCAACAAATATAGTTAGAGTGCATGATATGTCAATGCAACGTCAATTCAAAAGGTTCCGGAAGAAGTAGGCTGGGCACGATCGAGTCGGTCCTAACACTGGCATTGTGTCGACCATAACCCTCGGTGTCACTTACAACCTTGACATAGCCGGATCAGTCCTAACCCTGTGGGTCGACTTTTCCCTCCGCTATGCCTGACAATCAACAGGTCGATCCTAACCATACGGTCGATCATATCCCACATCGAATGCCCGAGTTACCCGAAGGCATATACTGTACCCGAAGGTATATACTGTACCCGAAGGTATATACTGTACCCGAAGGTATATACTGTACCCGAAGGCATATACTGTACCCGAAGGCATATACTGTACCCGAAGGTATATACTGTACCCGAAGGTATATACTGTACCCGAAGGCATATACTGTACCCGAAGGCATATATCGATTCTGCTACAAAAGGCAGATAACTATAAAAAGAGTGCAATCACTCATGATAACTTCTCGAGTCATCCGACTCATCTAATTCGATGGTCAAAACTGCTCAGCAAGCGAAGAGTAACAATGTACTTGGAAACTTATAGTTCCCTGACTTATCCTTTAGGTAGTCAAATAAATAAACTGCTAATCTAGCGAAAAAGTATAGGCATACTCAGAATCTTTTGAGCTTCCCCAAAACTTCGATTCGGCGACACTTCTCATTTTCCAAAACTAATATCCAAATCCTAGAAGTTCATTTGAGATCCTTAACATTTAATTAAAAGAGTTTGAATGTTGTTTAAAGCATTATGGAATTTCTCATGAAAATATTTTCTTTCCAAAACTATAAGTTCAAAAGATCCCGATATCCCCAACATCCCATGAGAAGGTCTTGAAACCACAACAGAAGACAAGAGTCTGAACCTCAGTTCGTCTTGTCGAGATAAACCCTTAAGAATTCGCCACCAACAGGGCATAACTAACCGTTATTCCTCACATTTTGGTAGTCCACGAATAAACGATATAAATTGCACTATATGGTCAGCATATTCCAATAATAATTGCATGTTCCAACATAATGCGCACAAGTATTCACATAGCCTAAGATTAACCATTTAGCACGTAGCAAGTATGGCATGTGAATCAAGTAATTGCGGTAAAACATAACCCTGTCTTATCCACTAGGAAGCAGTAAGGCGGAAACCAGTAAACGGCCGAAGCCTCTCAGAAAAAAGGAGACACACGCCTCATATTAGTTTCACACGGCCAAAGCCTCAAAACATTTTCTCCAGTCAAAGCGATAAAGAAGCATAAATAAGCAAGTCGAAATTATCGACGCCTAGAGCATTAGCTAGCAGTGTAAGTTGCCCTTACCTCTAGTTCTTCCAGAATCACAGTGTAAGTCACACTCCCAAGCTTGCTCAGTCAAGTCTAAGGTTTCCACAAACGAACCTTAGAGCAAACAAAGCAAAATCAATGAAAATAAGTCGATACACTCGAAACAATACTAACTAACGTTAGATAAAGCTCAAGGAGCTTCAGGGTACCACATTTAGGCACGAATAGAAAGGCTTTTCCTGAATGGATGAGTTTTCACTCGATTCAAGTTTTGTACAAAAACACTTTATTCGCTAAAACGTGCATAACTCGAGCTACAGAACTCAGAATGACACGAAACTAGAGCCAAAATTTCGACAACGGAGAGAGCTACGCTATAGCTCAGGCCATACATACCCAAAAATTATTTTTGGACACGGTACCATGGCATATAAGTTTCGGCCATTATCAAAATAGGGCTTCCCGAACTTTTTCTTCGATCTAATTTAATTCCTAGGTATTCTTAGGCGATATCTAGGCCAGGGAAACTCTCAGAAAAATTATCGGGTCGAAAACTGTCACAGGGGTATTTTGGTCAATATTTTTAGCTCAGAATCTCAAAATTGGAATTTCGAAAAACAAATTAGATGGGGACGTTACCAACGACGTTTATGACAACTAATCCTACTAGAGCTAAGCTAACTCGAGAGTTTTAAACCGAAAGAACGAAACTTTGGCTAGAAATGGGGTTTTCAAGCAGAATTGGAATTCGGCGGCATTTCGGCGACATTCAGCAAAATGTAATCCGCTAAACATGCTCTTCGGCATGCAGGGAATAAGTTTAGACAGAGAAATCGAGTTATTTGGACAGTTTTACAAAAAGCTCAAAACTTTGAGCACAGAAAGACATAGAGAAAAGCGACAGAATTAACGATCAGAAGTAAGGAATAGCATCTATACCTCGAGGTCTACGCGTAGCAACGAACAGTGCAACGATCAGGCAAGAAACGGCGTAAAACTTTTTCTTCCTCCTCCTCCTATGGGTTGGGTTGCAAAGGGTGAAGGTTTTGTGAAAAAATTTCATTTTCTTGCTATTTGTAGGTTTTGGAAAATGCGGAAAAATGAAAATTTCGCGATTCCGATTTTTCCTGCGCATTCCTCCGTGAATTCTAAGATAGGTTCTGGCGACAGAATTCCAGAACTCAAAACCGGTTTCTTGGAATTAAATCAAACGATCCAAAGTCGGTGTAAATCGATTTTACCCGAAAAACTACTTTTTACAGTTAATGTCGGATGAAAATAGGGCCTTACAATACCACCCCCCTTAAAAATAGTTTCGCCCTCGAAACTTAAGGGTTTACTAACAAATCGGGATGTGACTCCCGCATCTTATTCTATAGTTCCCATGTGGCATCGCCTGTCGCTTGATTCCAAACGACCTTCACCAAGGACACCTCCTTGTTCCTTGTGAGACCCAAGTTTTTAAGCTTAGAATAAATTAGTGAAATCTCTTATTCACGAATAAATTCGATGTGACGTGAATTAAGAAAACTGGATAAACGTTTATTAAATGGAATAAATGGATAGAGAAGACATTTCACGAGAAGGTTAAGGATAAGATTCGAATCGAAGAAACTTATGACGCAAGTGTTATTCGTTTACGCCTAGGACAAGAACTTTAGGAAACGATTAATTTAACCCTTGGAACACTATAGGAATAAATTCCAAAAATCTTCGAGAGGAATATAAGAATTTCTCTTATTCCTTTCCATGACAAGCGTTTCGATACGAAACCCTGGAATGTACGGAGGTCAAATTCCAATACTCGGAAGTTTGCCGAAACTAAATCACTGATAGTTCAAGAAACCTAAAATCAACCGACGATGAAGACTTTTTCTATTCGGAGCTTCACACAAAGATTCCACACGCGTACACCTATTTCTCTCGATGTTTCTAATCTTTCTTCAGAACGAAGTTTTCTCATCCGACATTAACTGCAAAAAGTAGTTTTTCGGGTAAAATCGATTTACACCGACTTTGGATCGTTTGATTTAATTCCAAGAAACCTGTTTTGAGTTCTGGAATTCTGTCGCCAGAACCTATCTTAGAATTCACGGAGGAATGCGCAGGAAAAATCAGAATCGCGAAATTTTCGTTTTTCCGCATTTTCCAAAACCTACAAATAGCAAGAAAATGAAATTTTTTCACAAAACCTTCACCCTTTGCAACCCAAACCTTCCCTATTTTAGTTTGTTTTGTTTTTGAGAAAGATTGAATAAAATGAGGGTTTTGTTCAAGTTGGAAATTGGCAGATTTCAACTGTCAACTTGTGTGAATTCTCGAAGTGGAATCAGGTCATTCCGATATTGGTACCTCGAGATATTGTAGTTTTAGTGACGATGGTTTTGGCTGTACAGTACCAGCGGGTTAATTGGAGAATTTTCCTTTTAATTCCTGTTTTAATCTTGTTTTTATTAAAAAGTGGTTTGGTTTTCTCATAAGTAAGACCGGTTTAAGTGAGTAATTAGTTGGGTTCAGGGTTTTTACTTGTTTGGGCTTGGAAAGAAACAAATTTCAAAACCCTAGCCCATGCATGTGTAGCCGCGGGTTCAATAGGGTTTGGGGGGAGGAGTTTTTCTCATTCACACAAAATCTGAATTAGAAACCCTTGGGCAGCACCTCCATCACGTAAAAACAGAAGAGAGAAAGGAGAGGAGAAGAGAGGAGCCGCTGTTAGATCAAGATTTGGTCATGTGGTACAACTCTATGTTTTGATGATAACAAGTATTTATTTGTGGATGAACAACTATGATACTCTAATGTTTGTCTTGAGTGTTTTGACAAACAGGTTCTGATTCTGACACCAGAAGATATATTCGTCAGAAGTTCAGAAGATCAGAAGATCTGAAGAACAGAAGTTCTGAAGATCAGAAGATCAGAGGATCAGAAGCTCTGAAGATCAGAAGATCTGAGGATCAGAGGATCTGAAGATCAGAGGATCTGAAGATCAGAGGATCAGAAGATCAGAGGATCAGAAGATCTGAGGATCAGAAGATCTGAAGACCAGAAGCTCTGAGGGACCAGAGGCTCTGAAGGTTCAGAAGCTCTGAAGGTCCAGAAGCAGAAGTTACGAAGGTCAGAGGATCCAAGCATCCCTCTGACTCTGATCACCAAGCTTCACAAGTTCCAACACGAAGCATAACTCTGATCAGAGGTCAATGGTTAAAGGCAAAGGTCTCTATCGAGAAGTACAAGAGCAGTGTACTATTCTGAAATGCCTACCTACCAAGGTTCAGCCACAGCAGGTTCTGGAAGTTCCAGAAATGCCCTCCAACGGTCATATTCTCTCAACAGAAATATCCTTTGCACCTTGGACTATAAAAGGCTGAAGAAAAGAAGAAAGACTAAGAGAGCGAGAAGAGCGAGAGAAAACAAAGAGCTGCAATACAAGAGAAGATTCAAGCCTCTACTTTCTTCATCTATTCTTATTTGGTTTACACTCAGCTTATTTAGAAGCAAACCTTTGTAAACACCAACCTCAAACAGTTGTTTGATTTTCCTTAAGGGACCGGGTAGGTCAGTATCCTTAAGAAGACTAAGAGAGTGAATCTTAGTGGTGATTCCTTTAGGAGATCAAGGTTGATCGGATCCTAGAGAAGACTAAGAGAGTGAATCTTAGTGATAGCTAAGTCAGTGTATTGTTAGTCACTTGTAGGTTTCAAGTGCAGTTGTAACAATTATCTGATTAGTGGATTGCCTTCATTCTAAGAAGGAAGAAATCACCTTAACGGGTGGACTGGATTAGCTTGAGGGATTTATCAAGTGAACCAGGATAAAATACTTGTGTGCTTTTCTCTTCTCTCTATCTTTATCCGCTGCACCATCTATCTTAGAGAAACCGAAAAGATTTACTTTAAATCTTAAGGGGAAAGTTTTTATATTGAAAACGCTATTCAACCCCCCCTTCTAGTCGTTTTTCACACCTTCAATTGGTATCAGAGCGCAAGTTCTGATTACCACACTTAACAGTGTTCAGTAGATCCGGGCCAGTGTGAAAAACTCATAGATGCCACCACTACTACAAGCAAATATCAATACAGTGCAAGACCACCTATCTTTGATGGTCAGAGATTTGATTTCTGGAAAGACAGAATCAAAAGCTTCTTTCTTGGCTTTGATCCTGATCTTTGGGATTTTGTTGTTGATGGCTACACCCCTCCTGTCGATGAACATGGTGTAAAGATCCCAAGGAAGAAGATGAGTGAAGATCAAAAGAAGGAATTCAGAGATCATCACAGATCAAGATCTATTCTGCAAAGTGCCATTTCATATGAAGAATATGAGAAAATTACTGATCGTGATTCCGCCAAGGGCATCTTTGAATCCTTGCAGATGTCTCATGAAGGAAACAAGAAAGTGAAAGAGACAAAAGCGTTGTCTCTAATCAAGCAGTATGAATCCTTCCAAATGGAACCTGACGAATCCATTGAGGATATGTTTTCCAGATTTCAGTTGCTCGTAGCTGGAATAAGACCCCTCAGCAACAGCTACACCACTGCGGATCATGTCATGAGGATCCTTAGAGGTCTTCCTGAAAGCTGGATGCCTTTGATAACTTCCTTGGAGCTAACTAGAGATGTTGAGCAGATGAGTTTGGAAGAACTCATAAGCATACTGAAGTGTCATGAACTAAAGCGTGCTGAACATCAAGATCACAAGAAGAAGTCTATTGCCTTGAAATCCAAATCTGAAAAGGCTAAGGCTCTCCAAGAAGCATCAGAAGATTCTGATGAAGATGAGCTGACTCTGATATCCAGAAAGCTCAACTGCATCTGGAAGCACAGGCAGAGCAAATACAAAGGTTCATCAAAGGACAAAAGGCCAAAGAAGCACTTCAAGACGAAGAAGAGTCTGATGGTGACATTTGATGAATCAGAGTCAGAGGATGTTGACTCTGATGGTGAAGTCCAAGGACTCATAGCTATTGTCAAAGACAAAGGAGCAGAGACAAAGGAAGCTGTTGACTCTGACTCAGCATCAGAAGGAGATCCAGACTCTGACGATGAAAATGAGGTATTTGATTCTTTCTTAACCTCTGAACTTAAAGATGCTTTGTCTGAAATTATGGATAAATATAACTCTCTCTTGACTAAGCATAAAAGGTTGAAAAAGAATTTCTCTGCTGCCTCTGAAACTTCTGTTGAACATGAGAAAATTATTTCTGATTTGAAAAATGATAATCATGCTTTGATTAATTCTAACTCTGTGCTTAAGAATCAAATTGCTAAGTTAGAAGAAGTTATTGCCTGCGATGCCTCTGATAGTAAGCATGAATCTAAGTATGAAAAATCTTTTCAAAGATTCCTGGCTAAAAGCGTAGATAGAAGCTTGATGGCTTCATTGATCTATGGCGTGAGCAGAAATGGAATGCGTGGCATTGGGTATTCTAAACCAATTAGAAATGAGCCCTCTGTGCCTAAAGCTAAATCTTTGTATGAATGCTTTGTTCCCTCTAGTACCATATTGCCTGACCCTGTACCTGCTGAAGCTGCTAAACCTCCTCTTATAAAAGGAACTTTCTCTATGTCAAAATATCATGCTAAAATTCCTTTATATTATCCTGTTGAAAGACCCAAAGTTGTCAGAACTTCTGGGCTAACTAACAAGAAAGGACCCAGAAAGTGGGTACCTAGGGATAAGATTATATATGTTGCAGATATCTTCAATAGGTCCATCGAAACTCCAACCGTGGAACCTGGACAGTGGATGCAAGCAACACATGACGGGAGAAAGGCATATGTCCCAAGATCCAAAACTTGAACCTGAAGGTGAAGTTGATCTTGGAGGCATCAGTAGAGCAAGATTTGGTCAAGGAATCATTGGTTTTTGATATGAACCCCTCTGTTGATATTCTGAACGCTATTCATGTTAGAATTAATGATAAGCTTGACTCTGACAAGTCAAAGCTAGCTGAAAAAGCTTGCAGAGATGAGCATGACCGTTTCAGAAAGAAACAAAGACTCAGAACTTGACGAACCAGAAGCAACAACATCAGAAGATGCTACTACAACTTCTGACTTGCGTCATCAGAAGAAGAGTTGGTTCCTAGCTTCTCATTCTGAAGTATCTGAAGATGAAATTTGTCCAGAACGGAGATGTCACCAGAACCACACTTCTGCTCTCATAAGAAGATATGCTAATCAGAAGCCAAGTATCCCTTGGTATTCCTTCTGAGGGGGAGTATTTCGTCTTATGCTCTTACTATTTTTTTCCTCCACCTTCATTCTTTTTGATTATGACAAAAAGGGGGAGAACTTATAGTATCTTGACAACTCCTATATTATTTAGCTCAGAATCTAGATATTACTAACGTTGATATTAAGTATTAGATTCAGGGGGAGCTTAGCTCAGAATCAAGCACGAGACTTGGATTCAGAAGGAGCAAGATAAACTATACACATCAGGATAAGTTTTAACTCTGATACCTTATACTCTGAGTGTATTCAGTTTATTTGTTTAGAGTTGTTCATCAAAATACATGGTTTTGTCATCATCAAAAAGGGGGAGATTGTTAGATCAAGATTTGGTCATGTGGTACAACTCTATGTTTTGATGATAACAAGTATTTATTTGTGGATGAACAACTATGATACTCTAATGTTTGTCTTGAGTGTTTTGACAAACAGGTTCTGATTCTGACACCAGAAGATATATTCGTCAGAAGTTCAGAAGATCAGAAGATCTGAAGAACAGAAGTTCTGAAGATCAGAAGATCAGAGGATCAGAAGCTCTGAAGATCAGAAGATCTGAGGATCAGAGGATCTGAAGATCAGAGGATCTGAAGATCAGAGGATCAGAAGATCAGAGGATCAGAAGATCTGAGGATCAGAAGATCTGAAGACCAGAAGCTCTGAGGGACCAGAGGCTCTGAAGGTTCAGAAGCTCTGAAGGTCCAGAAGCAGAAGTTACGAAGGTCAGAGGATCCAAGCATCCCTCTGACTCTGATCACCAAGCTTCACAAGTTCCAACACGAAGCATAACTCTGATCAGAGGTCAATGGTTAAAGGCAAAGGTCTCTATCGAGAAGTACAAGAGCAGTGTACTATTCTGAAATGCCTACCTACCAAGGTTCAGCCACAGCAGGTTCTGGAAGTTCCAGAAATGCCCTCCAACGGTCATATTCTCTCAACAGAAATATCCTTTGCACCTTGGACTATAAAAGGCTGAAGAAAAGAAGAAAGACTAAGAGAGCGAGAAGAGCGAGAGAAAACAAAGAGCTGCAATACAAGAGAAGATTCAAGCCTCTACTTTCTTCATCTATTCTTATTTGGTTTACACTCAGCTTATTTAGAAGCAAACCTTTGTAAACACCAACCTCAAACAGTTGTTTGATTTTCCTTAAGGGACCGGGTAGGTCAGTATCCTTAAGAAGACTAAGAGAGTGAATCTTAGTGGTGATTCCTTTAGGAGATCAAGGTTGATCGGATCCTAGAGAAGACTAAGAGAGTGAATCTTAGTGATAGCTAAGTCAGTGTATTGTTAGTCACTTGTAGGTTTCAAGTGCAGTTGTAACAATTATCTGATTAGTGGATTGCCTTCATTCTAAGAAGGAAGAAATCACCTTAACGGGTGGACTGGATTAGCTTGAGGGATTTATCAAGTGAACCAGGATAAAATACTTGTGTGCTTTTCTCTTCTCTCTATCTTTATCCGCTGCACCATCTATCTTAGAGAAACCGAAAAGATTTACTTTAAATCTTAAGGGGAAAGTTTTTATATTGAAAACGCTATTCAACCCCCCCTTCTAGTCGTTTTTCACACCTTCAATTGGTATCAGAGCGCAAGTTCTGATTACCACACTTAACAGTGTTCAGTAGATCCGGGCCAGTGTGAAAAACTCATAGATGCCACCACTACTACAAGCAAATATCAATACAGTGCAAGACCACCTATCTTTGATGGTCAGAGATTTGATTTCTGGAAAGACAGAATCAAAAGCTTCTTTCTTGGCTTTGATCCTGATCTTTGGGATTTTGTTGTTGATGGCTACACCCCTCCTGTCGATGAACATGGTGTAAAGATCCCAAGGAAGAAGATGAGTGAAGATCAAAAGAAGGAATTCAGAGATCATCACAGATCAAGATCTATTCTGCAAAGTGCCATTTCATATGAAGAATATGAGAAAATTACTGATCGTGATTCCGCCAAGGGCATCTTTGAATCCTTGCAGATGTCTCATGAAGGAAACAAGAAAGTGAAAGAGACAAAAGCGTTGTCTCTAATCAAGCAGTATGAATCCTTCCAAATGGAACCTGACGAATCCATTGAGGATATGTTTTCCAGATTTCAGTTGCTCGTAGCTGGAATAAGACCCCTCAGCAACAGCTACACCACTGCGGATCATGTCATGAGGATCCTTAGAGGTCTTCCTGAAAGCTGGATGCCTTTGATAACTTCCTTGGAGCTAACTAGAGATGTTGAGCAGATGAGTTTGGAAGAACTCATAAGCATACTGAAGTGTCATGAACTAAAGCGTGCTGAACATCAAGATCACAAGAAGAAGTCTATTGCCTTGAAATCCAAATCTGAAAAGGCTAAGGCTCTCCAAGAAGCATCAGAAGATTCTGATGAAGATGAGCTGACTCTGATATCCAGAAAGCTCAACTGCATCTGGAAGCACAGGCAGAGCAAATACAAAGGTTCATCAAAGGACAAAAGGCCAAAGAAGCACTTCAAGACGAAGAAGAGTCTGATGGTGACATTTGATGAATCAGAGTCAGAGGATGTTGACTCTGATGGTGAAGTCCAAGGACTCATAGCTATTGTCAAAGACAAAGGAGCAGAGACAAAGGAAGCTGTTGACTCTGACTCAGCATCAGAAGGAGATCCAGACTCTGACGATGAAAATGAGGTATTTGATTCTTTCTTAACCTCTGAACTTAAAGATGCTTTGTCTGAAATTATGGATAAATATAACTCTCTCTTGACTAAGCATAAAAGGTTGAAAAAGAATTTCTCTGCTGCCTCTGAAACTTCTGTTGAACATGAGAAAATTATTTCTGATTTGAAAAATGATAATCATGCTTTGATTAATTCTAACTCTGTGCTTAAGAATCAAATTGCTAAGTTAGAAGAAGTTATTGCCTGCGATGCCTCTGATAGTAAGCATGAATCTAAGTATGAAAAATCTTTTCAAAGATTCCTGGCTAAAAGCGTAGATAGAAGCTTGATGGCTTCATTGATCTATGGCGTGAGCAGAAATGGAATGCGTGGCATTGGGTATTCTAAACCAATTAGAAATGAGCCCTCTGTGCCTAAAGCTAAATCTTTGTATGAATGCTTTGTTCCCTCTAGTACCATATTGCCTGACCCTGTACCTGCTGAAGCTGCTAAACCTCCTCTTATAAAAGGAACTTTCTCTATGTCAAAATATCATGCTAAAATTCCTTTATATTATCCTGTTGAAAGACCCAAAGTTGTCAGAACTTCTGGGCTAACTAACAAGAAAGGACCCAGAAAGTGGGTACCTAGGGATAAGATTATATATGTTGCAGATATCTTCAATAGGTCCATCGAAACTCCAACCGTGGAACCTGGACAGTGGATGCAAGCAACACATGACGGGAGAAAGGCATATGTCCCAAGATCCAAAACTTGAACCTGAAGGTGAAGTTGATCTTGGAGGCATCAGTAGAGCAAGATTTGGTCAAGGAATCATTGGTTTTTGATATGAACCCCTCTGTTGATATTCTGAACGCTATTCATGTTAGAATTAATGATAAGCTTGACTCTGACAAGTCAAAGCTAGCTGAAAAAGCTTGCAGAGATGAGCATGACCGTTTCAGAAAGAAACAAAGACTCAGAACTTGACGAACCAGAAGCAACAACATCAGAAGATGCTACTACAACTTCTGACTTGCGTCATCAGAAGAAGAGTTGGTTCCTAGCTTCTCATTCTGAAGTATCTGAAGATGAAATTTGTCCAGAACGGAGATGTCACCAGAACCACACTTCTGCTCTCATAAGAAGATATGCTAATCAGAAGCCAAGTATCCCTTGGTATTCCTTCTGAGGGGGAGTATTTCGTCTTATGCTCTTACTATTTTTTTCCTCCACCTTCATTCTTTTTGATTATGACAAAAAGGGGGAGAACTTATAGTATCTTGACAACTCCTATATTATTTAGCTCAGAATCTAGATATTACTAACGTTGATATTAAGTATTAGATTCAGGGGGAGCTTAGCTCAGAATCAAGCACGAGACTTGGATTCAGAAGGAGCAAGATAAACTATACACATCAGGATAAGTTTTAACTCTGATACCTTATACTCTGAGTGTATTCAGTTTATTTGTTTAGAGTTGTTCATCAAAATACATGGTTTTGTCATCATCAAAAAGGGGGAGATTGTTAGATCAAGATTTGGTCATGTGGTACAACTCTATGTTTTGATGATAACAAGTATTTATTTGTGGATGAACAACTATGATACTCTAATGTTTGTCTTGAGTGTTTTGACAAACAGGTTCTGATTCTGACACCAGAAGATATATTCGTCAGAAGTTCAGAAGATCAGAAGATCTGAAGAACAGAAGTTCTGAAGATCAGAAGATCAGAGGATCAGAAGCTCTGAAGATCAGAAGATCTGAGGATCAGAGGATCTGAAGATCAGAGGATCTGAAGATCAGAGGATCAGAAGATCAGAGGATCAGAAGATCTGAGGATCAGAAGATCTGAAGACCAGAAGCTCTGAGGGACCAGAGGCTCTGAAGGTTCAGAAGCTCTGAAGGTCCAGAAGCAGAAGTTACGAAGGTCAGAGGATCCAAGCATCCCTCTGACTCTGATCACCAAGCTTCACAAGTTCCAACACGAAGCATAACTCTGATCAGAGGTCAATGGTTAAAGGCAAAGGTCTCTATCGAGAAGTACAAGAGCAGTGTACTATTCTGAAATGCCTACCTACCAAGGTTCAGCCACAGCAGGTTCTGGAAGTTCCAGAAATGCCCTCCAACGGTCATATTCTCTCAACAGAAATATCCTTTGCACCTTGGACTATAAAAGGCTGAAGAAAAGAAGAAAGACTAAGAGAGCGAGAAGAGCGAGAGAAAACAAAGAGCTGCAATACAAGAGAAGATTCAAGCCTCTACTTTCTTCATCTATTCTTATTTGGTTTACACTCAGCTTATTTAGAAGCAAACCTTTGTAAACACCAACCTCAAACAGTTGTTTGATTTTCCTTAAGGGACCGGGTAGGTCAGTATCCTTAAGAAGACTAAGAGAGTGAATCTTAGTGGTGATTCCTTTAGGAGATCAAGGTTGATCGGATCCTAGAGAAGACTAAGAGAGTGAATCTTAGTGATAGCTAAGTCAGTGTATTGTTAGTCACTTGTAGGTTTCAAGTGCAGTTGTAACAATTATCTGATTAGTGGATTGCCTTCATTCTAAGAAGGAAGAAATCACCTTAACGGGTGGACTGGATTAGCTTGAGGGATTTATCAAGTGAACCAGGATAAAATACTTGTGTGCTTTTCTCTTCTCTCTATCTTTATCCGCTGCACCATCTATCTTAGAGAAACCGAAAAGATTTACTTTAAATCTTAAGGGGAAAGTTTTTATATTGAAAACGCTATTCAACCCCCCCTTCTAGTCGTTTTTCACACCTTCAGCCGCCACCTTCCACCCTTACCGCCGGCCGCCGTCGTGAAGGGGAGCAAGAGAGAGTGAGATCACGAGAGAGAGGGAGAGGATTCGAGAAGGAGAAAGAGGGAGGGAACTTGGACAGCAAGGAAAAGTCTCTTCAAAACTTCATCCTTTTCTTCTTTCATCAAGGTTTTAGCAAGGTAAGGGCTGGTCCTAGGATTGGGTAGGTTGTTAGGGAATTGTTGCCATGATTTGTTGTGAAAAGTTTTGTTGTTGGAGGGTTTTGCATGAGGGTTTGGTTATGGGATAACTTGCTGGATTTTTTATGATCATGATGCTTGCTGGATTTTGCCATGAGATACCATGTGTTATTGTTTCACTATTTGCTATTCTTGCCTTAGACCTTGATGCTTTGTGAAGATCCCATGCAATACTTGCTAAGTTTGACATGAAATTTATTTGTCCAACGTGATGATTGAGATGTGTTAGGTTCTGAAATCTTTTCATAGGGTGATTCCACATGAATATATGACGTTTTGTTGCTGGAAAATGGCTTTGAAACTTTGCACTTGCATCTTCAAACTTCCAGTTTTCTGTACTGGACAGCGAACTTCATGGCCCGATATCACCTGTTTCTGGTCATCAGATGAAAACGTGGTAAACTAGGAAGTTATAGATCTTCGAATTAGCTTTCTAGGCGTATAAAGAACAAAATTGTTGGTTTAGTAATGAGGCCTGGAGATCGGTTTTAGTGACTGATACGCCTGCTGTTTTCCCTGTACCGGACAGCGAGCTTCAGAGCCTAATATCACCAAGTTCTGGGTTTCAAAAGAAAAAGTGTTAAACTAGAAAGTGGTAGATTTTCGAAATAGTTTTCCAGGCATGTACAGTATGTCATATTCGGTTGAGAATTGAGTTCGGGTGATCGTCGTTAGTGATCGCTGTTCCTGCTGTTTTTTTTTTTAGAAAATGAATATGACAGTTGTTTCATAAAACTTGAATCTACTAGTTTTTGGGTTGGATGTTTTCTGAATTTGGAATATCTAATTTACTTGTATGGTATTGATGAATTTTGTTACTGGCTGGATTATTCTGTAAAAACGGTCGCTCATCCAGCTGTAATTCCTTTTGGTGCTGTGATTATTACTGTCATTAAGTTGCATTACCCGCTGTTGAAAATGTTAAGACTCTAGGATGACTATTAGAGCCCTAACAAAGAGAAATGAGAACTTAATCGCTTGCAAGTAAAATGTGAATAATTGGACATAGGTCTAGTGAAGACTATGGGCCATGAGAACGATGGTACCGTTAGAGACAAACGGTTACTTGGACGCGAGGGTGTTTTGTGGGTTGTACGGTGTGTCCCCACGTGATTTGGTTGACTGCGGTCACCTTGTGATTCTGTGGACGGACGGTGTGTCCGGCGGAAGGTTTTGGGTTTACAATAGGGCCGACGGACGGTGTGTCCCCCACATGAATGAGGGTTGTACGGTGTGTCCCCTCCGAGAATTGTTCATCTGCGGATGATCGTGAATATGGCCATTGGTGTTGAGGTGGTTGTGTGAATGGTGAGGTCGCTAGCCTAACTGAACTTAGGTGACTGACTGAGATATAACTTAAAGATTATGCTTATTATACCTTGTTATTTATGAGAGTACATGTATATGTGAATGTTTTTATGAGAATATGAGACCTGACCCTTGCGCTACTTGTTTATGTATTTATTTGGGGGGGGGGGGGTAGACGGTCATGAAGATAACGGCGACGACTCATTCTTGGAAGCTGATTCTGTAACACCCCGATTTCCGGGTGTCACTTAAGTAACCAAAAATAAACTTTACGCGGAAAACAGGTAATTTTTTTTTTCGTTTGATTCCTTTTAAATAAAGCGATAGAAAATAAAGACATAACCCAACACTAACTAACCAATATACAAAGATATACACTTGTACAGCCTCCGCTGCACTCTCCCGTCACGCGCACTCGCAGTGACTCCAAAGTAGTGTGCCCGCAGGCAAATATATACAGAACCAGAACTGTAAGTAAAAGTATCAAAAGTACAGTCATCCAAGAGAAAGTCGGCACCCAAAAATGGCCTGAACAAAAGACCCCTATACTCCGACAGACTCTCTGTGATCCTCCTCAAAAGAACCACACAAAAAGCCACACATCGGGAACCTACCCTGTCCCAAAAAGTAAGACGATCAGAGCTCTACACAAAAAATGACGCTAGCCTAACCTACCCTCCCAGCTCAGCTCATAGCTCCTCCTCCTCCTCGTCGCTGCTCGGCGAGTAGCTCTCCCCACTGCTCTCGGAGTCAGAGTCGGAATCCACCGTAATCATCTCGGTGTCCAAGTCCACGACCTCCCTCCTAACTGTCATGCGCACCGTCCTAATCGAGCCGGTCTCCACATCCACCTCTCCTGTAAGAACATCCTCCTCCACCACCCTAACCAAGGGGTCCACACGGTAGCCGTGCGGTGAAGAGAAAGAAAAGAGACGTGAGACAGATGGGACAACAGACTCCCTCTTCGGCCGCACAAGCCTAGAGGACGACGCCACGTCGGTAGGGTCAATGGCAGTAGTAGGAGGTGGCGCAACAGGTGCAGCATCAACAGGCTCTATCTCCGCTGGGTCCTCGTCATCAGAAGGTGAAGTCGGAGGTGGTGCAGGTGGTCCTTGACCAGTACCTGGTCCACAGTGAACTGAGGGCGGCAAGTCAAAGCTCAGCTCCATACGTCGTAGCACTCCTCTCGTCAGACGTCCTCGCTCATCCGTCCGGTCCTCCATGACCCTTCCCCGGTACGTCGCTCGGTGACCCGCAACATCGATCACCCAAGCGGTGGGGGCATCACGATCCACCAACTCATACCTGATCCCCCCCGAGGGAGAGACCATCGAAAACCAGTCGGCCATCGACATCTGGCAGCAGGCCGACCGCCCAAACACAAACATGCAACCAAAGCCAAGGCGCTAGGGTCAACTCACGGAATAAAGTAGATATACACTCAACATGTGATATGGGGTATAGATATATATGTTGATATATATATATATATATGTTGATATATATATATATATATATATATATATATATAACAATGCTTCAATAAATCAAACAACACACAATTCCAGTCAGAGTGAATGTATGCGTGAAATGCAATCAATATGATCCGGATATATGTGACGCGTTCTCGTTTGCCACAAGTGAAGCATTCCCGTTCTTCACTATGGATGAAGCATTCCCGTTCTTCATCCTCGACAAAGCATTCCCGTTCCTTGTCGAATGATGCACTAGTGAACCATTCCCGTTATTCACCATCGATGAAGCATTCCCGTTCCTCATCGAATATGCATCGGTGAACCATTCCCGTTATTCACCAAATAATGCAATGGTGAACCATTCCCGTTATTCACCAAATGATGCATGATGCAATATGGTTAGCCAAACATCGAATCATCCTCACCACTCAAGTGTTTAGCTCAAAACCCAATATCAAAACCCAAGAGTTAGTGTCGGTCAATACAACACAACTCGGAGTTAGTGTCGGTCAATACAGCACAACTCCAACAACAAAACCCAAAATCAACGCCAGAGTCAGTGTCGGTCAATACAACACGACTCGGAGTTAGTGTCGGTCAATACAACACAACCCCAACACCCAAAACCCAGAGTTAGTGTCGGTCAATACAACACAACTTGAACAACCAAAACCTAGAGTTAGTGTCGGTCAATACAACACAACTCGGACAACAAAACCCAAAGTCAAAACCCGGAGTTAGTGTCGATCAATACAACACAACTCGAATAACAAGAGTACTAGAGTACTCGGTGACTTTCAATCATCACCGTAGCTCACCTCAGTGGCTTTCCCCAATTCCAAAACCCACAACAAAAGTCGACTTTTCCCCGTCTTTCGCAATTATTTTCTCCTTTAGGTTCCCTATACTTATTCGTTTAGTAAAAACGTTTCGAATTGGATTAGTCAAGTTATGAGTTTATTTCTCAAAGTCTAAGTCTCCCAAAGTCTCTAGTTTTCGAAATTCTAATCATTCTAATTTTTCCAAAAACCCTCCAAAAGAAGTTTCCCGGGGAAAGTCTATGTATTCCAACGAATACCAACGAATGGCTAAGTCTCAAACCCCACGTTCGAACTTGCCTAGGGTTGTTCATCCAACCCGAAATACCCAATAACACCAGTTCAAAGACTCCCCACTCCGAATTCGCGTCAAAACGCACAATTCATCAACATCTCAACATCACAAGTTATGTAAAACATCATAACATCAGTTCATCAACATAATCGACATCAAAGCAAAGCATAAGTCGAGCTTATCGACGCCTATCATGCAGTCATAGCTATAAGTAAGTTGCCCTAACCTCGAGCTGCTCCAGCCTCATAATCAAAATCTCCTTCACACGAATGCTTTGAAACTCCCAAAGTTCCTTCAACTGAAGTAGGGACGAACTGCACGAAGATCGATCAAGTTTCGGCGAAAAATTTCTTCTCCTCTCCTCTCCACAACTCGCGGCCAACAAGGAAGAAAATGAGAAGATATTTTGATTTTTGAGCTATTTATAGGCGGGTGAAATCGCAGGAAAATGAAAATTTCGCGATTCCGATTTTTGCAGCACGTTCACCGATGAATTCTAAGAGAGATTCTGGCGTCAGAATTCCATAACTCTAAACAAATCTCTGACATTTGGGAAAAACGATATCTAAAATCCCAAAAGCGGTGTAAGTTAATCTGTCCCGAAAAACTACTTTTTGCTGTGATGGTCAGACGACAAAACTTCCTTCTGAAGAAAGATTGGAAACGTCGAAACAAATTTGGCAACGCGGACGGAAACTTCGTTAGAAGTCCCGAATAGAAAAAGTCTTCATCCAGCGCTTGAATTTAGGGTTTCGAAGCAAAGAAATTAGCGTCGTCGGACTTCCGAAAAGTGAATACTATCGTGCGTACAGTCCAGGGTTCTGAAATGAAACGCTGGTCGAAGGAAAAATAAAGAGAACCTTTAAATTTTCTAAGGATTCGAAATCTCACTTAATACGTTGCTCTAAAAGCGAAATTAGCCTATTCTGGACACGCTCGCCATAAGGCAGGTGTGCAGATGACTCGCACTAATTCCTGAAGCGACTACGCGACATTCCTCAAGCAATTCCTGAACTTTCTTCTTCATTAATCGTTCTCAAATAGGAAACTCCTGTCACGCTTACACTGATTCTACGCGTGAGTCGGAAATTAACTAGTTCTGCAAATCCAGGTCTTACAATAGGGCCTGTGACATCCGGGGCTGACGAGGGCGGGGAGTGATCGCCGGTGCAGTGAGGCATGGACAAGGAGCGGCTCCTGGCAGGCTTCTAGGCGGCGGGTCACAGGAATGAGCCGATCTCACACCCGAACAAGAGGTATTCCGAGACTGTGTAGGGATGGACTATACAATTGAGGAGGGCATAAAGATTTGATTGGTACTACTCATAACAACAAGTTGCAACTTCTTTTCGGGAGCCCAACTCATAAGAACTCCATGGTTAAGTGTGCTAGCCTTGTAGCAATATTATGATGGGTGACCTCCTGGGAAGTTTTCTCGGGAAGTGCGCGAGTGAGGACAAAGCGCGCTGAAAAGACTCGTGTTGTTTCCGTGAGGCCAGTCGTCAAGTCGGGATGTTACAAGTGGTATCAGAGCCAACCTCTCCCAGTACGGTGTGGTTCGAGGACGAACCAAGCGGAAGCTGGTGGGCCTGTGACATCCGGGGCTGACGAGGGCGGGGAGTGATCGCCGGTGCAGTGAGGCACGAACAAGGAGCGGCTCCCGGCAGGCTTCTAGGCGGAGGGTCACAGGAATGAGCCGATCTCACACTTGAACAAGAGGTATTCCGAGACTGTGTAGGGATGGACTATAAAATTGAGGAGGGCATAAAGATTTGATTGGTACTACTCATAACAACAAGTTGCAACTTCTTTTCGGGAGCCCAACTCATAAGAACTCCATGGTTAAGTGTGCTAGCCTTGGAGCAATATTATGATGGGTGACCTCCTGGGAAGTTTTCCCGGGAAGTGCGCGAGTGAGGACAAAGCGCGCTGAAAATGTAACACCCCCTTTTCCCCATTGTTTTATTTAAAAACGTTTATCAGAGTTTAAAAACATATCAAGGGAGTATTACACTTCTTCACGAAAACTCATTAAAATTAACACTTATTGTGTTTGAAAATTTATAAGTTCATATGCTTTCCAAAGAATGAATTATTTCTGCCAATAAAATTTCTAAACCAGGCAGATAATCCTAAAATGCATAAAATCACTTATTTAAATAGGTTTATCTTCCATGATATTCCAATAAAATTCATCATACTCAAAACTGAATTTCATAGGCACTTTGGCCATCAACAGTACGACATCGCCATAATTTAGAAAATTATTCAACAACTTCCCTCAGGAGAGGTTATAAAATCCCCTCAACAGAAGTGTAAAAGTAACGTAAAATATCTACCCAGTGTTATATTACAGAGCAAGACACTTATTTTATAATAATATTAATAATAATAACATAAGCTAAGACTCTCCGAAGCTACTCCTCATGAGCCAGATCTCTACCTCCAGTACCTGAGCGATGTCGCATAGAACATCATTCCAACAGAAGGGTAAGAACTTACATTGTATAAAATATATCATAACAAAGAGCAAGTAAACAATTTAGATCCTGCTTTATAAACTCTTCACCTTTACTTTAAAATCTGAGTGATTATAATATTTGCTCTCAAGACAGTTTCACAATTCTAATTAATGTTTCTGGAAATTATAAGCTTTAAGAAGAATAATAATTAAACTTTACCACAACAGCAAAACAATTCACCAACAAATCACCAAACACATAAAACCACTGAAAACGTGAAACTAAGTGTGTGAGACTCTAATGTATGCATGTGGTACCAATTGTTAACCTTAGCGGTATCACCGCGTCCACTCCAGACAGTTAACCACCAATGAAGTCCACTCCAGACTTCCAGAACCACGCCAGTTCTGGGACAAACCTCAGTTTTCCGATGAAAACCGACACGTTGCCTCTTGACTAAATGAAGTGTATTTCGTGCAAAAACTCATAAATTAAAACATGCAATTCGAGACCACTCCAGCCCCAAATATATAACATATTTTCTCACCAAATTCCATAACGGAAATCACACTAAAATTGCACAAAATAACACTTCAATACAATTATCAAATCATTCACTATTCCACTGATAAAATAGCAACACAAAATCATCCAATGTCTCATATCAATTACTAGAATCAGTTTCAGAATCAATCCCAGAAATAAGCAAAAACATAGCAAACTTGCATATAATCCTGGTACTAAATGAGCAGTCCAAAAATTATGAAAATTTTACCAAACATAGCCTTATACGTTAGCTTTCATATAAAATTGGTTTCACCCAATTTGGAATTCTGTAGAGAGAGTTATGCTCTCTACAGCACATGCTGTTAGGGTGTCTGCGAGCAGAAATAGAGTTAACTTGCAGATAATTATGGTATTGAACCAGCAACCCAAAAATTACGAAAATATTACCCAATATAACCCTATGAGTTAGCTTTCATACAAAATTTGTTTCACTCAATTCGGAATTCTTTAGAGAGAGTTATGCTCTCTACAACACAGGCTGCTAGGGTGTCTGCGGCCAGAAACAGAGTGAACTTGCAGATAATTCTGGTACTGAACCAGCTATCAAAAAATTATGAAAATATTACCCAACATAACCCTATGAGTTAGCTTTCATACAAAATTATTTTCACTCAATTCGGAATTCTTTAGAGAGAGTTATGCTCTCTACAACACAGACTGCTAGGGTGTCTGTGGGCAGAAACAGAATGAATTTGAAAATGATTCTGGTATTGAACCAGAAATCGAAAAATTATGAAAATATTACCCAACATAGCCCTATGAGTTAGCTTTCATAAAAAATTGGTTTCTCTCAATTTGAAATTCTGTAGAGAGAGTTATGCTCTCTACAACACAGACTGTTAGGGTATCTGCGGGCAGAACAGAACTGAACCCAATTTTCCCCAGAACCTCAATTTCGCTCAAAATCAATTTTGCTCACCACATGTTAACACTCAACACAGTCTCTCAGTTCTGAATTTTCAAAGAAGATGGGGGTTCCTTCATGTTAAACTCAACCTCTGTTATTCTACAATTATACAAGGTAAATTCAAACCCTTACCTTCAATGACACCGGTACAAAGCATCCTTGACCCTTTTCTTCTTGAAGATCAAATTCTAGGTTTTCTCCACCTTTTCTCCTCTCCTCCACCTTTCAAGTGTTTCCCTGTTCTGCTGCTTCTCTAATCCTAATTTTCTGATTTCTCTCTTTTTAATTCTCTCATAACCCTTAAATAATCTTACAATGGGCCCCACTCCCAACTACTCACTTAAAACCTAAAACCCTTATTTATCTATATCATATAATAACTTAATTATCTAATAAAATCACTTAATGACCTTATCATCTAATTAAATCACATAATCATCTAATTAAATCGCATAAATTATCAAAATTCCATATAGCATAATAATAATTAAGATAAAATAATAAATAACCTAATAACGAAAAGTGGGGTGTTACAGAAAAGACTCGTGTTGTTACCGTGAGGCCAGTTGTAAGACCCGGATTTTCGGAACAAGTTAATTTCCGACTCACGCGTGGAATCAGTGTAAGTGTGACAGGAATTTGATATTTGAGAAAGATTAATGAAAAAGAAAGTTCAGGAATTGCTCGAGGAATGTGGCGTTGTTTCTTTCGGAGCTAGTGCGAGTCGTCTGCACACCTGCCTTATGGCGAGCGTGTCCAGAATAGGCTATTTCGCTCTTAAAGCAACGTTTTGAGTGAGATTTCGAACTCTCGGAAAATTTAAAGTTTCTCTTTATTTTTCCATCGACCAGCGTTTCATTTCGGAACTCTGGACTGTACGCACGATAGGTTTCACTTTTCGGATGTCCGCCGACGCTAATTTCTTTGCTTCGAAACCCTATTTTCGAGCAATGGATGAAGACTTTTTCTATTCGGGACTTCTAACGAAGATTCCGTCCGCGTTGCCAGATTTGTTTCGACGTTTCCAATCTTTCTTCAGAAGGAAGTTTTGTCGTCCGGCGATCACAGCAAAAAGTAGTTTTTCGGGACAGATTTAACTTACACCGCTTTTGAGATTTTCGATATCGTTTTTCCCATATCATAGATATTTGTTTTGAGTTCTGGATTTCTGACGCCAGAATCTCTCTTAGAATTTCTCGGTGATCGTGCTGCAAAAATCGGAATCGCAAAATTTTCATTTTCCCGCGATTTCACCCGCCTATAAATAGCGCGAAAAAGCAAAAATCCTCTCATTTTCACCATTGGAGGCCCAAATTCGTGGAGAGCAAGGGGGGAGGAGATTTTCGCGAAAACTTGACCAATCTTCGTGCAGTTCGTCCCTACTTCTAGGTATCAAGGTAACTAACACGATTCCTACCTCTGATTGTTGTTTCTGTTGCGTTTCTGAAGTCGTTTCTGTTTTGAGCTTTTTCTAAAATTGTCCGATTTCTCTGATTTCTCGCTTGGGTTATGTTCCTTATGTTCCCCTGAGTCTAAAACCTCTGTCAGTAAACTCTGATTGCGATTCAGTTGTCCAGGATCTGAAAAATTGACTCAAAACTCTTTTTGTCTCACATTTCGAAACTTTATTGTCGTAAAGCTATAATCTGACTTCGTGCCTTTAGGATTTGTTGTCACGGATGTCATGAGGATCGTTGCTGTCAAATCTGTTTTCAGAACGGATAACTTTGAAGTTTTGAGCCTTTATTTTGGACCAAAATGCCCCTGCGTAGTCGTATTTCGGCCCGATTGTCCGAAAATTGTTCTGACAGTTTCTTTGCCTTAGTTTTACCCTAAAACTACCTTGTGAATTGATTTGATCAAAGAAAAAGAGCCGAAGCCCTTTTTCCTTTGAGGCCGTGGACTATTTCCTTTAGGGGGGAGTTTTTCGGTTTCGAAAACTTGTCTTTTCGTACCTGATTGTCCTATTCTGAAGCTTTAATGCTTTGTCTATCGTTTATGTATTGTTTTGCGATCGAACTAATCGATTTTGTTTGGATTCTGCTTTGTTTTTCTCCGAGGTTCAGTTGAGGGAACTTTGGAAGACTCAGAGCAATTATTTGAGGAGAACTTTGTTTGAGAAGCTGGAACAGCTCGAGGTTAGGGCAACTTACATATATATTAGCTATGATTTCATAATAGGCGTCGATAAATTCGACTTATGCTTTGCTATGATATTGATTATGATGATGGTTTATTGTTATGAATGTTTTCATAACTTATGATGTTGATGTTGTGTTGGATTGAGCGTTTTGACGCGACTTCGGAGTGGAGATTCATTGATCTGGTGATCTTTGACATTTCGGGTTGGATGAACAACCCTAGGCAAGTCCAAACGAGGGGTTTGAGGCTTAGCCATTTGTTGGGATTCGTTTGAATACTTAGACTTTCCCCGGGAAACTTCCTTTGGAGGGTTTTTGGAAAACTTAGAATGATTAGAATTTCGAAAACTAGAGGCTCTGGGAGACTTAGACTTTGAGAAGTAAACTCATAACTTGACTAATTCAATTCGAAACGTTTTTACTAAACGAATAATCATAGGAGAACTAAAGGGGAAAATATTTACGAAAGACGGGGAAAAGTCGGCTTTTGTTGTGGGTTTGGAGAGTTTTGGAATTGGGGAAAGCCACTAAGGTGAGCTATGGTGATGATTGAAAGTCACCGAGTACTCTAGTACTCTTGGGAGTGTTGTTCGAGTCGTGCTGTATTGACCGGCACAGACTCTGGGTTTTGTTTGGGCTGTGTTGTATTGACCGACACTAGACCCTCGTGTATTCTTGTTGGTGGAGTTGTGTTGTATTGACCGACACTAACTCTTGGGTTGTTTTGAGTTTGGGTCGGAGCAGTTTTTGACCAGCGAGATTTGATGAGTCAGATGACTCAAGAAGTCATCAAGGGTGATCGCACTCCTTTCATAATTAATTATCTTTTGTCGCCGAATCGACATATACCTTCGGGTACAGTATATCTATATACCTTCGGGTACAGTATATCTATATACCTTCGGGTACAGTATATCTATATACCTTCGGGTACAGTATATCTATATACCTTCGGGTACAGTATATCTATATACCTTCGGGTACAGTATATACCTTCGGAGCTTCACTGAGGCGTGAGACTTCGTGAAAGCATGGAACTTCACTGAAGCGTGAGACTTCGTGCAAGTGAGTAAGCTTCACTGAGGCGTGAGACTTCGTGAAAGCAGAAACTTCACTGAGGCGGGAGACCTCGTGGAGACGGGAACCTTTGCTGAAGCGGGAGACTTTGCGGAGGCGTGCAACTTCACTGAAGCGTGAGACTTCGTGAAGGCGCGAAACTTCACTGAAGCGTGAGACTTCGTGAATGTGTGAGATTTCACTGAAGCGTGAGACTTCGTGAAAGCGTAAGACCCCATTGAAGCGTGAGACTTCATGGAAGCGTGAGATTTCATCGTCGTTTACCCTAGGGCAACGACAGGGAACATTGGTTTAGTTGGATACGTGTGTGTTGGGAGGACGATACATTGTTTGACTAACCTTATCACCTAACTTCATATGTTGAGATTATGATGATTTGATGTTGATGAACATCGTTAGGTATTAATGATTCGTTTTGCTTTTGGGACAGGGTAGGTTTCCGATGCATGGCTTTTTGTGTGGTTCTCTTACGGAGGGATCACAGTGAGTCAGTCGGACCATAGGGGTCTTTGCTTAGGCCATTTTGAGGCCGACTTACTCCTAGTGGTTTGTAATTATAATTTTCTCACTTACAGTTCTGGTCTGTATATATTCGCCTACGAGCACGCTACCTTGGAGTCACTGCGTGTGCGCGTGACGGGATAGTGCAGCAGAGGCTGTACCTTTGTATATGTTGTTTATCGGTTAGTTTAGTTGTTGGGCTTTGTCTTTACTTCTTTATCGTTTTGATTTAAAGGAATCAATCGAAAAAAAATTACCTGTTTTCCGCGTAAAGATTATTTTTGGTTACTAAAGTGACACCTGGAAATCGGGGTGTTACATTGTGGTATCAGAGCTTAGTCGAGTCTTTTGGGAGTCTTTGGGGAATAGGTCTTCTGTGCTAGGTTGTGTGACTCTGCAAAGAGTGAAAATTGATTGTCTGCAGAGCGATTTTCGCTCTAATTGCTTGCGTTACTACTCATTCGGATTGAGTGGTTTGTCTAGTGCTACCGTATGGTTAGTACTAATCGGACGTTCGATGGGATATAGGATGGTGGATCTTAACCGGATGGCGGAGGCTACACGTGAGCATCATCAACGACTGATGGCGACAGCAATGTATCAACAAAGAGGAATGAACCGAACTGGAGCTGGGGGACCAATGAGGTCAGGTTCCCAAGGCTACAACGGAAGGAAGAGCTACCATAAGTGGGGACCATATCAGCGTTCCGAGGGAAGAAATCTTATCTCAAGAGAGTACAAACCGACGACTGCTGATACTGGGGGGGAAGCCAGTTGGTGACAAAGGAGTGACATGTTTTCGTTGCAGAAAGTTTGGGCATTTTGCTAACAAATGCTCAGTGATTGGACGGAGATGCTTCAAGTGTAACCGAGAGGGGCATCTAGCTGTGAACTGCAAGACCAAAGAAAGTCTATGCTTCAATTGCAACCAACCGGGACATTTCTCCCAAGATTGCAAGGCACTCAGGGGCGAATCATCAGGGAATGTTGGGAAAGGAAAACAACTTGCTCCAGAGGAAAGGATTCATGCCAAGGAGGGCAAGAGCTGAGGAGTTGAACGAGGAAGAACGTGGGAACGATGTAGGACCTTATTCGAGGTTGCTCGTGATTTAACTATAGAAGTTACACGAGGTTGGGAATAGCACACTAAGTCTAGAAAGTAGTCTTCCACCGATGCGTTTATGAGGAAGCTAGTAGTTGAAGAACGAATCTTGGGGAGATTCTGTATGGGTAGTATACGTGTTATGTTGAGGGTGTGTAGTTCCGTAGCGGGATCCTTAAAGGATTTAGTATCAGGATATTTGTGACTACTGGAGGATAGGAACTCATTGACTGTTCCAGTGGGTTTTTCTAAATTTCCACCTTCGATGTATTAGGCCTGATCAACCTAATATTGAGGGGGTGATATTCGGAATCACAGCTGGTTATGGACTTTGATAGAAGGACGGGTAAGATGAATTTGAATTGATTGAGGATTAGTCGGATTTGGGAGGAAAGTTCGTGTTAAGCATTTGATTGTAAAAGATTAAGATTTGAATCTGTGGAAGTCGATGAGTGTCGTATAGACATTGATTGGTTAGTTCGTGTGATTACTCCAAGTAGAGGTAGACTAAGTCAAGAGGTTTAATGCCGGAAAAGTATTAAGTAGTTTCTCGGAAGTTATGAAGTCATAGGTTATGTGATTACTGAGTGGAATTGTTAGAGACTAAATAAGTTGAATGTAATCAGGTTTTAGATGATAGCTTGATGGTAGCGAGATTGAGAAGAATTAACTCTGAACTAGATTGTTATAGTCGAGTTCGAGGAATAAGTTTTGCTAAGCGTTGGATTAATATGTGGAGGCATTATAGTCTTAAGAGATGAATTTTCGCTTGAAAAGTGTTGAATTAATGATTAAGTTGGAGAAAGAAAGTTTTAGCATAAGTTGAATACTTGAGGTTGTTGATATGGATTCCAAAGAAATATGCTGAGATTACTAAGTGAGATATACTAAGTTGGATTGAAATCTTAGGGTTAAGATTGAATCTTGAGAGCCGAGAATCACGTACGAGTAGGAGATCTTATGGTTGTAGGTGTGACAATAGGAGTTGAATCTTAGAAGATTGAAGACCTGAAGGTGAGTTTCGGGTTAAGACCATTGAGGTGTAGTATAAGAGAGATCTTGAAGTAAGGGAATTCTGGGTTGTGTGGAGTGTTAAGGTTGGTGATCGATTGATGTTGATTATGAGGTTGCGGACATAATGACCATGTGATAAAATTTGAATGATGTTAGCATAATAAGTTATGATTATGGATAGCAGGATCAAGTGGTGAGTGTGGAAGCATGACGACATTTATCAGGTCGTTTGGGTAAGTGAAGGAGTTATAGTTTTTTAAGAAGCGGATATTCATTTAAGAAGTATTGAAGGATTAAAGGTCACTAGAGGACCAAACTTGGTGAAGGTTTAGGTTTTAAATCTATGAATGTCTGTCTAAGGTGTGTAGGACTCGAAGTTTGTCAGAATTTGATTGAGAGATTAAGAAGTTGAGTGACGAGATGGTGATGGAGTGACAAAAAGGAAAGTGTTAGTATTAAGATGAATACTTGAAGTTGTTATGTTTGGACAAGTTCCTCAGAGTCTAAGAGGGAATGAAACTTTGTTATGGATTTTGATGGTGCGCATTACGGGTAACAAGTGAATTTTGCTAAAGTTGAATAAGAATCCTAGGGCTAAGGTTGTCCTAGAGAGCTGAGATTCCTGTACACATAAGAGATTTGGTGGTGTTAGCGGTTACGGTAAGAGTTAAATCTCAGAATGTTGAAGGATCGGATGATAAGATGGCTAGTTAAGTCCCTTGAGGTATAGTTATGATGTAATCTTCTAGAGGATAAGTCTCGATTTGTGCGAAGGGTTAGGGATTTCAGTAAGTGTAAATAGGTTTGAGTGAGGGAAGTTCTAAGGAAGAAGACGATAATAATGGATTGTTAGATATTAAGAAGAGGATTATCTTATAAGTTGTTGATAACTTGATGTTGAAGGGGATAAGATTAGTGAAGGACAAGAAATAAGGACATAAGTCGAGCTTTAATTCGAATAGTGACTAAGTAGAAGTGTGATTTCTTGGTGTGTGTAAAAATAGTTACGAAGTTAGAGGTGTTTTAATGGACTAGCGGTTTCCAAGGGGGAGGATTCGTCTAGAAGTTATCGAACGAACAAGTGGAGTTTTGGACTGTAGATGAAGATCACGAGGACAAGTTGAGTATCTACTTTGAGATGACAGAGAGGCACCGAGTTTAAGAAGGATTCCGGACGACCGAAAGTAAAGAAGTAAGTGGCTAAGGTTGTGCGACTGCACGGAGTGCCAACCGGTATCATTTCAAGCAGAGATCCGACGCAAAGTGATCGAGCCAGACGACATGAAGTTGAATGATGGTTTGTCTTTTGAGACACCGACAGTTAGCAGTGGGGATAGAAGAGTGAAACAGTTAAGGGAAAAACAGCTTGCTTAAGTAAAGGTTATGAGGAACAATGACACGGGCAATGCTACATGGGAATTGGAAGACCAGATCAAGGAACTGTATTCCGGAATTTTCTCAGAACTCTGAGTTTCGAGGACGAAACTTCCTTTTTGGAGGGGAGTATTGTAAGACCCGGATTTTCGGAACAAGTTAATTTCCGACTCACGCGTGGAATCAGTGTAAGTGTGACAGGAATTTGATATTTGAGAAAGATTAATGAAAAAGAAAGTTCAGGAATTGCTCGAGGAATGTGGCGTTGTTTCTTTCGGAGCTAGTGCGAGTCGTCTGCACACCTGCCTTATGGCGAGCGTGTCCAGAATAGGCTATTTCGCTCTTAAAGCAACGTTTTGAGTGAGATTTCGAACTCTCGGAAAATTTAAAGTTTCTCTTTATTTTTCCATCGACCAGCGTTTCATTTCGGAACTCTGGACTGTACGCACGATAGGTTTCACTTTTCGGATGTCCGCCGACGCTAATTTCTTTGCTTCGAAACCCTATTTTCGAGCAATGGATGAAGACTTTTTCTATTCGGGACTTCTAACGAAGATTCCGTCCGCGTTGCCAGATTTGTTTCGACGTTTCCAATCTTTCTTCAGAAGGAAGTTTTGTCGTCCGGCGATCACAGCAAAAAGTAGTTTTTCGGGACAGATTTAACTTACACCGCTTTTGAGATTTTCGATATCGTTTTTCCCATATCATAGATATTTGTTTTGAGTTCTGGATTTCTGACGCCAGAATCTCTCTTAGAATTTCTCGGTGATCGTGCTGCAAAAATCGGAATCGCAAAATTTTCATTTTCCCGCGATTTCACCCGCCTATAAATAGCGCGAAAAAGCAAAAATCCTCTCATTTTCACCATTGGAGGCCCAAATTCGTGGAGAGCAAGGGGGGAGGAGATTTTCGCGAAAACTTGACCAATCTTCGTGCAGTTCGTCCCTACTTCTAGGTATCAAGGTAACTAACACGATTCCTACCTCTGATTGTTGTTTCTGTTGCGTTTCTGAAGTCGTTTCTGTTTTGAGCTTTTTCTAAAATTGTCCGATTTCTCTGATTTCTCGCTTGGGTTATGTTCCTTATGTTCCCCTGAGTCTAAAACCTCTGTCAGTAAACTCTGATTGCGATTCAGTTGTCCAGGATCTGAAAAATTGACTCAAAACTCTTTTTGTCTCACATTTCGAAACTTTATTGTCGTAAAGCTATAATCTGACTTCGTGCCTTTAGGATTTGTTGTCACGGATGTCATGAGGATCGTTGCTGTCAAATCTGTTTTCAGAACGGATAACTTTGAAGTTTTGAGCCTTTATTTTGGACCAAAATGCCCCTGCGTAGTCGTATTTCGGCCCGATTGTCCGAAAATTGTTCTGACAGTTTCTTTGCCTTAGTTTTACCCTAAAACTACCTTGTGAATTGATTTGATCAAAGAAAAAGAGCCGAAGCCCTTTTTCCTTTGAGGCCGTGGACTATTTCCTTTAGGGGGGAGTTTTTCGGTTTCGAAAACTTGTCTTTTCGTACCTGATTGTCCTATTCTGAAGCTTTAATGCTTTGTCTATCGTTTATGTATTGTTTTGCGATCGAACTAATCGATTTTGTTTGGATTCTGCTTTGTTTTTCTCCGAGGTTCAGTTGAGGGAACTTTGGAAGACTCAGAGCAATTATTTGAGGAGAACTTTGTTTGAGAAGCTGGAACAGCTCGAGGTTAGGGCAACTTACATATATATTAGCTATGATTTCATAATAGGCGTCGATAAATTCGACTTATGCTTTGCTATGATATTGATTATGATGATGGTTTATTGTTATGAATGTTTTCATAACTTATGATGTTGATGTTGTGTTGGATTGAGCGTTTTGACGCGACTTCGGAGTGGAGATTCATTGATCTGGTGATCTTTGACATTTCGGGTTGGATGAACAACCCTAGGCAAGTCCAAACGAGGGGTTTGAGGCTTAGCCATTTGTTGGGATTCGTTTGAATACTTAGACTTTCCCCGGGAAACTTCCTTTGGAGGGTTTTTGGAAAACTTAGAATGATTAGAATTTCGAAAACTAGAGGCTCTGGGAGACTTAGACTTTGAGAAGTAAACTCATAACTTGACTAATTCAATTCGAAACGTTTTTACTAAACGAATAATCATAGGAGAACTAAAGGGGAAAATATTTACGAAAGACGGGGAAAAGTCGGCTTTTGTTGTGGGTTTGGAGAGTTTTGGAATTGGGGAAAGCCACTAAGGTGAGCTATGGTGATGATTGAAAGTCACCGAGTACTCTAGTACTCTTGGGAGTGTTGTTCGAGTCGTGCTGTATTGACCGGCACAGACTCTGGGTTTTGTTTGGGCTGTGTTGTATTGACCGACACTAGACCCTCGTGTATTCTTGTTGGTGGAGTTGTGTTGTATTGACCGACACTAACTCTTGGGTTGTTTTGAGTTTGGGTCGGAGCAGTTTTTGACCAGCGAGATTTGATGAGTCAGATGACTCAAGAAGTCATCAAGGGTGATCGCACTCCTTTCATAATTAATTATCTTTTGTCGCCGAATCGACATATACCTTCGGGTACAGTATATCTATATACCTTCGGGTACAGTATATCTATATACCTTCGGGTACAGTATATCTATATACCTTCGGGTACAGTATATCTATATACCTTCGGGTACAGTATTATATACCTTCGGGTACAGTATATACCTTCGGAGCTTCACTGAGGCGTGAGACTTCGTGAAAGCATGGAACTTCACTGAAGCGTGAGACTTCGTGCAAGTGAGTAAGCTTCACTGAGGCGTGAGACTTCGTGAAAGCAGAAACTTCACTGAGGCGGGAGACCTCGTGGAGACGGGAACCTTTGCTGAAGCGGGAGACTTTGCGGAGGCGTGCAACTTCACTGAAGCGTGAGACTTCGTGAAGGCGCGAAACTTCACTGAAGCGTGAGACTTCGTGAATGTGTGAGATTTCACTGAAGCGTGAGACTTCGTGAAAGCGTAAGACCCCATTGAAGCGTGAGACTTCATGGAAGCGTGAGATTTCATCGTCGTTTACCCTAGGGCAACGACAGGGAACATTGGTTTAGTTGGATACGTGTGTGTTGGGAGGACGATACATTGTTTGACTAACCTTATCACCTAACTTCATATGTTGAGATTATGATGATTTGATGTTGATGAACATCGTTAGGTATTAATGATTCGTTTTGCTTTTGGGACAGGGTAGGTTTCCGATGCATGGCTTTTTGTGTGGTTCTCTTACGGAGGGATCACAGTGAGTCAGTCGGACCATAGGGGTCTTTGCTTAGGCCATTTTGAGGCCGACTTACTCCTAGTGGTTTGTAATTATAATTTTCTCACTTACAGTTCTGGTCTGTATATATTCGCCTACGAGCACGCTACCTTGGAGTCACTGCGTGTGCGCGTGACGGGATAGTGCAGCAGAGGCTGTACCTTTGTATATGTTGTTTATCGGTTAGTTTAGTTGTTGGGCTTTGTCTTTACTTCTTTATCGTTTTGATTTAAAGGAATCAATCGAAAAAAAATTACCTGTTTTCCGCGTAAAGATTATTTTTGGTTACTAAAGTGACACCTGGAAATCGGGGTGTTACACCAGTCGTCAAGTCGGGATGTTACAGATACTCTGTGACGAGCCACTACTGGATGACGACTACACATCAGATAAAGAGGAAGAAGATAAAGAGAAAGAGGCCAAGGATTTGGGTTGGGTTGAGAGACATCCATTTTCTCTTTGGGTTGAGAGTACCGAGTTCGGGAAGCATTGAGCAATTATTTTGTTTTCATTTGGACAATTAAAGTTGATGTAATTTACCTTGGTTTTAGACGTATGTTTCTTAAGTATTTTATTTAATTCAAAAGTTTTGAGATGATGTTTACTTCCGCGAGATTTGTAAAGGTTAATCTTTCAAGAGTTTCGCAATTAATGAATCTTTTATCATTAATTAAAGGTTAATTAATTAATCGGCGAAAATTCTTTGAGAAAATACGCGTGATCGGTTACTGTACGCGTGATCGGTTACTGTGTGACACTCGAGAAATCGGGGCGTTACACAAGCGATTAAGTTCTCATTTCTCTTTGTTAAAGGCTCTATTAAGTCAACCTAGAGTCTTAACATTTTCACAAGACTTATACAACTTAATCACAATAATAACCACAGCACCAAAAGGAATTACAGCTAGATGAGCGACCTTTTGGCAATAACCAAGTTAAGCATATATAAGCTATACTAAGAACTTAGTCATGTTCTCATGTATAGCAATACTTCAGGTATGACCACTTCATAAACCAAGCCAACACATTAACTTGTGCTTGACATGGAAGTAAGAAAACTTGCCGAGAGCCACAGAAATGGCTTGGCCGAACCCTAAAGGGCTCAAGGGTTTTCAAAAACACTTTCTTCCCTCCATATCAAGTTCACAAGCCAAGGTCCAGCCAATCAACAATAAGCAATTTCTCATAAAATTCCAGAACTGATCATGTTACAAATTGCATGTTAAAATCATGTGAAAATCTAGGCAAATTTGGCATAAAATCATGGTTTTCATACATAAGACCTAGGGTCATTTGCCAAACATTAACCTACTGATCATGGCATCACACAAGCTTCACAAATATGGTAAGAATTCTAGTAGCAATCAGCAACAATCAATACATCAAAAAGCTAAAGAAAAATCCACCAAAACCCAAGTTTTGGGTGTGGCCGAGAGCACCATTGCTCTAGGGTTTTGATCCCTTTTTGTGAAAAACATTTTGGCCATTCTCTAGGCCATTGTACAGCAGCAAGAGATCATGCTATTCATCATCACAATCAGCCCTAAGCATACAAAAAACACAGAATTCGTTCTAGGCAAAAACATGGCAACATAGTCAAGTTTTGGCATCTATGGCAAGTAAGCATGGCATCAAGCTTTGATCATGTTTGTGGCTACACATATAACACACCCTAAGCCTGCTTTCTACCCTCAACCCTCATACATCATCAATCTAAACCAACTCAGATCATAGGCATGCAAATCAAGGAAAAACTTCCATCATGTAGAAACCTAGACTCTACCCACTAGATCCACCCCTTACCTTAGTCTTAGTGTTTTGAGAAGAATAGGTGAAGATAACTGATTCAAAGAGAATGATCCTTGCTCCCTTCTCCTTGCTCGAAATCTCCTCCTCACCCTTGCTCCTCCACGGCTTCTTCTTCTTCTTCTTCTTCTTTTTCCTTCTTTTCTTCTTCTTCTCTTCCTCGGCCTTTCTCTCTCTCTCTCACTCTCTCTTTCTTTCTTTCTTTTGCTGAATGTGTGATGAGAATGGAAGTGTGGAAGTGTGTTCTAACTCTGCCCTTTTGATCTCTCAAAAAAACTGAAAACCCCTTCCCTTTTTACCCCTAAACCCACGGCCTCACTAGCATGTACAAGGACCTTCACAAACTTCACCAATTTGAAAGGAGACAAGGCATTAATGCTCATCATTAGCCCATAATTCTCTTGACCAAAACTGATCTGCAATAACTAGGAGACATAACCCCCAATAATCCCCTTAACTCAAGCAAACCAAGTGAACACACACTCCTCTCCTTCCCTAAGTGAAATCGGCTAGCATACATCTTGGGCTAGGTTTTCCTTTTCTCTTCTCCCTTCATAACTTTGCCCAAGCCCAACTAATTACCCTCCTAACTACTGATTAAGAGGATAAAATAAATCAAGGGAAACTCCTTCCCTTGATTTTAAAGAAATAAATTCGGAATTAAGAAAATTTCTTCTAGCAAAATTGCTAGTACAATACAGTCTGACCTTCCGTCACTAAAACATGACTATCTCGGGCTACAGAGGTCAGAATGACCTGAAACCAACAAGAGAATTTAGCTAAGTCAGAGGGATACAACTCTCATGAAGGAAGATTTTCAAGATTAGGTCTTTAAGACCTCTCAAAAATTCACACAAGGTCACGGACAGATTAGCAATTAACTCAAACTTCACTAGAAATTTCACTTTTATTCAATAAATCACTTAAGCAATACATAAGCAAGGTTAGGGTCTTACAATACCACCCTCCTTAAAATAGTTTCGACCTCGAAACTAGGGTTGTACAAACAACTCGGGATGTGACTCCCGCATCTTACTCTCAAGCTCCCAAGTAGCGTCACCCGTCGTTTGATTCCAAATCACTTTCACCAAGGACACCTCCTTGTTTCTCAAGCGTTTGGTACTCTTGTCGACAATCTTGATGGCTGGCATCACCATCGTCAGATCATCCTTTAGCTGAATGTCGTCAGGTTCAAGAACATGAGAATCATCAGCCATGTACTTCCGCAACTGTGACACATGAAGTACATCATGGATATTGGATAGGAAAGGCGGCAACGCAACCCTATATGCCACTGGCCCAACTCGTTCCGTTATCTGGTACGGTCCAATGAACTTTGGAGTAAGCTTCTTAGACTTGATCGCCCTTCCGACACTTGTCATCGAGGTAACCCATAAGAAGACATGATCTCCAGCTTGAAATTCCAGCTCTTTCCTTCGATTGTCAGCGTAACTCTTCTGACGACTCTGCGAGATCCTCATCTTTTCTTGAATTCGCTTTACTTCTTCGGTGGTTTGCTGAACCAGCTCGGGTCCAATCACTAAGTTCTCCCCGTCTTGATGCCAACATAAAGGCGTACGACACCTCCGACCATACAAAGCTTCATAAGGTGCCATCCAGATGCTCGCATGAAAGTTGTTGTTGTAGGTGAACTCAATCAGCGGCAACAACTCATCCCAGCTTCCTTTATGATCTAGCACACAAGCTCTTAGCAAATCCTCCAAGGATTGAATAGTCCTTTCGGTTTGCCCATCCGTCTGTGGATGATAAGTGGAACTCAATCTCAGCTTGGTTCCCAAAGCTTGTTGCAAAGCTCCCCAGAAACGTGAGGTAAACCTCGGGTCTCTGTCCGACACAATGCTAGATGGTACCCCATGCAGACGAACAATCTCTGCAATGTAGATTTCTGCTAGTCTCTCCACCTTGCAGTTCAGACTGATCGGCACGAAGTGAGCGGTCTTCGTCAGTCGATCAACCACTACCCAAATTGCATCAAATCTTCTTCGTGTTAGGGGTAACGTCGTCACGAAGTCCATGGAGATGCTATCCCATTTCCACTCTGGAACTTCCAACGACTGTAGTTTTCCTGCTATCTTCTGATGTTCCACCTTAGCCTTCTGACAAGTCAAGCATTTTGACACATACTCGGCTACTTGCTTCTTTATCCCAGGCCACCAGAAATGAAGTTTTAAGTCTTGGTACATCTTGTTCATCCCCGAATGAATGCTCAACCTGCTCTTGTGACCTTCATCCAAGATCAACCTCCTCATAGCTGCGTCATTGGGTACACAAACTCACCCCTTGCAACGCAGTATGTTATCGTTTCCGATAGCGAACTCTGGTGCCTTCCCTTGAGTAACTAGTTTGCGCCACTCAAGTAATCCTTCATCGGTCTCTTGCTTCGATTTGATCTCATCCAAGAGCCCACTCGACATCGTCACCATCCCGAAACTAAGCTGTCCTTGAGCTATCTTCACATCCAAACTCAGATCTCGGAACGCCTCCAGCAGTTCTAACTACTTGACCATCAACGAGGATACATGCATAGCCTTTCGACTAAGAGCGTCAGCTACAACATTGGTTTTCGCCGGATGATACTGTAGGTCAAACTCGTAGTCCTGCAGGAATTCCATCCACCTTTGTTGCCTCATGTTCAGATCCTTCTAATTGAACAAATACTTCAGACTCTTGTGATCACTGTAGATCGTGAACGTACTGCCATACAGGTAATGCCTCCAAATCTTGAGAGCATACACTATAGCAGCCAATTCCAAATCATGCGTAGGATAGTTCTTCTCGTGAATCTTCAGTTGTCGCAAAGCATAAGCAATCACTTTCTTCTCCTGCATCATTACACAACCTAACCCATTATGTGAAGCGTCACAATAAACGTCATATGGTTCTCCTTCCTTGGGTAAGGCTAGTATCGGTGCAGTAGTCAGTCGCTTCTTCATCTCCTGGAAACTCTCTTCACATTTCTCCGTCCATGCAAAAGGTTGATTCTTCTTTGTCAACTGAGTCAATGGTGAAGTCAACTTTGCATAATCCTTCACGAAGCGTCTATAGTAGCCAGCAAGCCCAACAAAACTCCTGATGTCGCTTGCTGTCTTAGGTTGTTCCCATGACATGATCGATTCAATCTTGTTGGGGTCAACAGCCACACCCTGACTTGATATGACATGACCAAGGAACTTCACCTCTTCCATCCAGAACTCACACTTCGAGCAGTTAGCATATAGCTCCTTCCCTCGCAATACTCCTAGCACTTGACACAAATGCTCTTCGTGTTCTTCCTTACTCTTCGAGTAAATCAAAATATCGTCAATGAACACCACCACGAACTTGTCCAGGAATGGCCTGAACACTCGGCTCATGTAGTCCATAAACACTGCGGGTGCATTGGTAACTCCGAATGGCATCACAAGGTACTCATAATGCCCGTATCGAGTTTTGAATGCGGTCTTCTGGATGTCAACCTCCTTGACACGGATCTGGTGATATCTGTAAGACCCAAGTTTTTAAGCTTATTCTAAGTGAATAAAATCTTATTCACGATTAGGGTTGATGTATTGTAAAGGGAAAACCTGAACAAGAGTTTACTAAATGAAATAAAATTATGAAGGAGAAAGTTCAGGAAAAGTCTAAGGATTGCATCATGATCGATAAAAGTTATAGCACGATCGATACACGCTTAAACCTAGGGCAGAAACCCTAGTAAATAGCTAGTTTTCACTTATAGGCACGATGGAAGCTAATTCCAAAAATCTTCAGAGAAATGTTAGAACTTCTCTTATTCCTTATATAACAAGCGTTTCGAGGCGAAACTCTAGGATCTACGAACGTCCGATTCCAATCATCGGAAGTTTGCCGAAACCAAAACCCTGATAGTTCAAAAACCCTAAAATCAACCGACAATGAAGACTTTTTCTATTCAGAGCTTCAAATGAAGATTCTACACGCGTACACCCATTTCTCTTGATGATTTCAATCTTTCTTCAGAAGGAAGTTTTCTATTCCGACATTCGATGCAAAAAGTAACTTATCGGGTAAAATAGTTTTACACCGACTTTGCATTAGTCACCTAAAATACCAGGAAACCTCTTTTGAGTTTTGGATTTATGTTGCCAAAATCTATCTTAGAATTCACGGAGAATGAAGACGGAAAAATCAGATTCGCGAAACATTCATTTTACCGCGTTTTGCCAACCTCTATATATAGCCAAGAAATGAGAAAATATCACAAAACTCACCCATTTTCTCTCAAGAAGGCCGCGAGTTTGCTAGGAGGAGGAGTAGAGAAGACTTTGTTCATTTCTTGCTTGATCGTTGATCCAACAGTTGCTACTTGAAGGTTTCGAGGTATAGTCGCTAATCCTTACCTCTGATCGTCTTTTCCATAGCTTTTCTCTATGTCTTTCTGTGCTCATAGTTTTGAGGTTTTTGCAAAAATATCCTGATAATTCCATTTTTGATTCTAAACATCTTCCCTACGTTCTCCTGAGTATGTGTAGCTAATAATACTCCGCCGATTCTCGAAAAACTACCGTCGAGTTTCTATTCTGCTAAAAATACCCATTTGGGGCAAAGCTTCGTCCTTTGGGCGGAAAACTATCGCCTTAGCTTAGTGCTAGTAGGATTAGTTGTCATAAACGTCGTTGGTGACGTCCCCATCCAATTTGCTTTTCGAAACTTCAGTTTTCAATTTCTGAGCTAAAAATATTGACCAAAATACCCCTGCGACAGTTTTTGATCCGATAATTTTTCCGAGTTTAGAATACCCTTAGTTACGACTAATGATAACCTAGGAACCAAGTTTGATCGAAGAAAAATCGACCCACCTAATTGTGAATAGTGGCCGAGAGCTATAGAGGGGGAGGAGAAAAATTTCTTTTTCAAAAACTTGTCCTTTCGCGCTAGATTATCGTACCTCGGAGTATGTACTACTTCGTGTAACCTTAGTGAGTATTGATTACTGAGTTTCTGATAGTTTTTGATGGAATTTTGTGGTTTTACTCTAAAGGTGCTTTTGAGGATTTTCCTGAGGAGCAAGGCTCTGCTTGTGGAGAAGAGTTAGAGGACAATCTTGGAGAACCTACAGGTGAGGGCTACTCACTGAATCTTTAGTTAATGCTTAGGGTCGATGCTTTCGACATTGATTTACTGTTTATGCACTTGTTTGTGGTTGATTGGAAAAATGTTTTCTGAGGCTTCGGCTGACAATGTAGATGTTTCATCTACTGACTGTTTTTGAGATTGACTTACATGCTATGTGCTATGTGGGTAATCTAGGATGTGTGGTGCATGCTTTATATGCTAAGTGCTACGTGTTTATTCTGAGATGTATTGATATATGACATGTTTGTTGACTGTGATGATTTAATTATGTCTTTCGCTGATATCTGTGATTCTGAGTAGTGAGAATAGCGGGCAGGTCATGCCGATTTTATTTTGAGAGTTTTGAGAAAGTTTGATAGGACGAATGAGATTCGGGCCTTGTTATGGTGTTTCATGGATCGAGACATTCTCTAGAGTAATTTGGGATTTGGAGATCCCGAGAACTTATAGGATTTGCAATAAGACTATATGGAAATCTATTTTGTAAAGAAAACTCATAAGACATTAAACAACCTGTGAACCTTTTAATAATGATCATAATCTCGAAGGAAAAGCTTAGGAGTCAAATCTTGGTTTTGGAAAACGAGAAGTGTCGTCGGATCCAAGTGTTGAGAATATTGATAAGTTTTGAGTATGTTGGTACTCTTGTGCTCTGGGAGCAGTTGTGTTGTTGGGCTATCCGAGGGATAAGCCAGGAAATTGATAGTTTCCGAGTATGTTGATACTCTTTGCTCGTTGAGCAGTTTTGACCATCGGATGGAGATGAGTCGGATGATTTGGAGATCATCATGAGAGAATGTGTGTTGTTGAAAGATGTGTCTTTTGTCGCAGAATCGACTTTTACCTTAGGGTAAGTTTTTAGAGACATTAATTTAGCTAGAACACGTGGCGACGTGTCGAGTGAGGTCGGAGACGTTGTTTGACTAATCATCCTGCATTCATGCAACATTAATGAGGTATTAACACGAGACGGACTTCGGACCTCGGTGGATTCCAAAATGGTCATAAGACCCGGATTTCCGCGTAAGAGCGTTTGTAGACGACTCTTAGTAGCAGACCGAAATGGCAGACCTTCGGGTTTACTGCTGATCTGACTACCGTTGTTGTTGGAGTAAGAGGCACGCGGGCCGAAATGGTCCCACTGTGGCTGGTGTTAGGGCTGATCCGTTTGATGTCCATCCCTTTCCGGAATGCATGTGGTTAACTGGGTTAACCGTCATATCATGTCATGCAACATGCATACTGACTTAGTTGCTGAGTGTGATTGATAATTGTTAATCTTATCTGATGCATGCTATCCGTTATTACTGTCGTCATATTCATTGTGGAGTATACAACCCTAGGATGTTATCTCTAGCTATCAGCCTAAGTGGCTATCTCTTATCTGTACCTATTGGGTTTATTATCTACAGAATTCTTTGGAGTTGACCCTCGCGTCTTCTGTGTGTGTTTTGGCGGACAACGCCTTTTGTCAGATGTCCATAGCGGACTGGTTCACAATGGTCCACCCTTCGGGGGGGATTAGATACGAGATGATAGACCAGGATGACCCCGGTTCGTGGGTGGTTGACCCCGCTAGCCATCGTGCGACCTATACGGGGCGGATCATGGAGGATCGTGTGGATAGTGGAGGACACTTGGTAGAGGGAGTGTTGAGGAGGTGCACCGTCAGTTTCAACCTACCGCCCGGCATGCATTGCGGACCAGGAGCAGGAGGACCACCACCACCACCGTTATCTTCAGATGAGGAGGACCCCTCAGAGGAGGAGCCGGTGGGAGTGACTTCTTCAGAGTCTAGCTCACCTGCCGTTGCGATCGTTGATGATCAGGGTTCGGGCCCTAAGCCCGTGAGCCCTGCACCGGAGCGTATCGCTGTGGCGAGAGGAGGACGGGTAGTGTACCTAGATTTGGTCGTTCTGGATTCTGATTCAGACGACGATCATGCTAGCATGTAGGACTGAGTGTTAGTGTGAGCTCCTCGAGATAGGATTAGTGTAGGAGTAGAGTCTTAGCTTTGACTGTCATTTGTTTCTTTGGGGACAGGGTAGTTTCCCACCTATAGCTTTTTGTGTGGTTTCTTTACGGGAATCACAGAGAGTTGGTTGGACTTAAGAAGTCTTGTTTTAGGCCGATGGGCCAACTTATTCTAATTTTTGAAGGTTTGTGTTGCGGACACTTAACCTTACCTTTTGGGTTGTACATATTGCCTACGGGCGCTACTTTTCTCACTTTCCGTCACTGGAGGTTTACTCGTGACGTGGTTAGCTACTTACAGCGGGGGCTGTAATTTATATTGTATATTACTTCTGTTGTCTTTCGCAATTGCGTTCTATTTATTTCAGTCTTGTTTATATTATCGACGAAAAAAAAATATTCACGTTTTTCCGCATTAAGTTTATTTTTGTTACTAAAGTGACGCCACCGAAATCGGGGTGTTACAATATCCTGACTTCAGATCTATCATCGAGAAATTAACAGCACCCCGAAGTTGGTCCATTAAATCATCTATCCGGGGCATCGGATAACGATTCTTCACTGTAAGACCTGGATTTACAGAACTAGTTATTTTTCCGACTCACGCGTAGGATCAGTGTAAGCGTGACAGGAGTTTGCTGTTTGGGAAAGTTCAATGAAGAAGAAAGTTCAGGAATTGCTTGAGGATAGTACCATAGTCGTTTTAGGAGTTAGTGCGAGTCGTCTGCACACCTGCCTTATGGCGAGAGTGTCCAGAATAGGCTAATTCCGCTCTTAAAACAATGTCTAAGCGAAATTTCAAATCCTTGGAAAAATAAGAAGTTCTCTTTATTTTTCCTTCGACCAGTGTTTCATTTCGGAACCCTGGACTGTACGCACGATAGGATTCACTTCTCGGAAGTCCGACGACGCTAATTCCTTTGCTTCAAAAGCCCTAAATTCAATCACTGAATGAGGACTTTTTCTATTCGGAGCTTTTAACGAAGTTTCCATCCGCGAAGCCAGATTTCTTTCGACGTTTCCAATCTTTCTCCAGAACGAAGTTTTGTCGTCTGACCTTCACAGCAAAAATTAGTTTTTCGGGGCAATTTAACATACACGTCTTTTGGATCGTTTTTCCCTAATTCTAGAGATTTGTTTTGAGTTCTGGAATTCTGTCGCCAGAATCTCGCTTAGAATTCACCGATGAACGTGCTGCAAAAATCGGAATCGCGAAAATTTCATTTTCCCGCGATTTCACCTTCCTATAAATAGTAAAAAAATCAAAATATCTTCCCATTCTACACACTTGAGGCCGTGTAAGACCTGGATTCACAGAGCAAGTTTAATTTCCGACTCACGTGTAGAATCAGTGTAAGCGTGACAGGAGTTTGATGTTTGAGAAAGATTAATGAAGAAGAAAGTTCAGGAATTGCTTGAGGAATGTTTCATAGTTGTTTTAGGAGTTAGTGCGAGTCGTCTGCACACCTGCCTTATGGCGAGAGAGTACAGAATAGGCTAATTTCGCTTTTAAAGCAACGTTTCAGTGAGATTTCAAATCCTTGGAAAAATTAAAAAGTTTTATTTATTTTTCCTTCGACCAGTGTTTCATTTCGGAATCCTGGACTGTACGCACGATAGTATTCACTTCTTGGAAGTCCGACGACGCTAATTTCTTTGCTTCAAAGCCATAAATTCAATCACTGAATGAAGACTTTTTCTATTTGGAGCTTTTAACGAAGTTTCAGTCCGCGTTGTGAGATTTGTTTCGATGTTTCCAATCTTTCTTCAGAACGAAGTTTTGTCGTCTGACCTTCACAGCAAAAAGTAGTTTTTCGGGACAGATTAACTTACACCGCTTTTGGGATTTTAGAGATCGTTTTTCCCAAATGTTAGAGATTTGTTTTGAGTTCTGGAATTCTGTCGCCAGAATCTCTCTTAGAATTCATCGATGAATGTGCTGCAAAAATCGGAATCGCGAAATTTTCATTTTCCCGCAATTTCACCTTTCTATAAATAGTTGAAAAATTCAAAAATATCTCACAAAACCCACCAAGAGGCCGCGAGCAAGGAGAGAAAAGAGGAGAGAAAGATTTCACCGAAACTTGACCGATCTTCGCGCAGTTCATCCCTACTTCAAGGTATCGAGGTAACTAGCTTAATTCTTACCTCTGATCATCGTTTCTACTGCGTTTCTATATCTCTTTCTGTGCTCAAAGTTTCGAGCTTTTCGTAAAACTATCCATTTTTCTTGATTTTTCGCTTGGGATATCTTCTGTACGTGCCCAAGAGCCTAGAACACTCGCCGTTATTCGCCGATTTTGATCGAGTTGTCAAGGATCTGAAAAACTGATTCAAAACCCTTTTTGCGCACATTTTGAAACTTTAATGTCGAAAAGTCGCAATCTGTAAGACCTGGATTTATAGAACAAGTTAATTTCCGACTCACGCGTAGAATCAGTGTAAGCATGAAAGGAGTTTGCTGTCTGTAAGACCCAAGTTTTTAAGCTTATGCCAAGTGAATAAAATTCTTATTCGCAATTAGGGTTGACGTATCGTGAAGGAAAAACCTGAACAAGAGTTTACCAAATGAAATAAATTTATGAAGGAGAAAGTTCAGGAAAAGTCTAAGGATTGTATGAAAATCGATAAAAGGTATAGCACGATCGTTATACGCTTAAACCTAGGGCAGAAACCCTAGTAAATAGCTAGTTTTCACTTAAAGTCACGATGGAAATTAATTCCAAAAATCTTCAGAGAAATGTTAGAACTTCTCTTATTCCTTATATAACAAGCGTTTCGAGGCGAAACTCTAGGATCTACAAACGTCCGATTCCAATCATCGGAAGTTTGCCGAAACCAAAACCCTGGTAGTTCAAAAACCCTAGAATCAACCGACAATGAAGACTTTTTCTATTCAGAGCTTCAAATGAAGAATCTACACGCGTACACCCATTTCTCTTGATGATTTCAATCTTTCGTCAGAAGGAAGTTTTCTATTCCGACATTCGATGCAAAAAGTAACTTATCGGGTAAAATAGTTTTACACCGACTTTGCATTAGTTACCAAAAATACAAGGAGACCTCATTTTAGTTTTGGAATTCTTTCGCCAAAACCTATCTTAGAATTCACGGAGAATGAAGCCGGAAAAATCAGATTCGCGAAACTTTCATTTTCCCGCGTTTTGCCAACCTCTATATATAGCCAAGAAATGCGAAAATATCACAAAACTTACCCATTTTCATCCAAGGAGGCCGCGAGTTTCACAAGGGGAGGAGGAGAAGAGATTTTCTTCATTTCTTGCTTGATCGTTGATCCAACAGTTGCTACTTCAAGGTGCCGAGGTATAGTCGCTAATCCTTACCTCTGATCGTCTTTTCCATAGCTTTTCTCTATGTCTTTCTGTGCTCATAGTTTTGAGGTTTTTGCAAAACTATCCTGAATACTTCATTTTTGATTCTAAACATCTTCCCTACGTTCTCCTGAGTATGTTTAGCTAATAATACCTCGCCGATTCTCGAAAAACTACCGTCGAGTTTCAATTCTGGTGAAAATACCCATTTTGGGGTAAAGCTTCGTCCTTTGGGCTGAAAACTATCGCCTTAGCTTAGTGCTAGTAGGATTAGTTGTCATAAACGTCGTTGGTGACGTCCCCATCCAATTTGCTTTTCGAAATTTCAGTTTTGAATTTCTGAGCTAAAAATATTGACCAAAATACCCCTGCGACAGTTTTTGATCCGACAATTTTTCCGAGTTTAGAATACCCTTAGTTACGGCTAATGATAGCATAGGAACCAAGTTTGATCGAAGAAAAATCGAGCCACCTAATTACCTATAGTGGCCGAGAGCTATAGAGGAGGAGGAGGAAAATTTCTTTTTCAAAAACTTGTCCTTTCGCGCTAGATTATCGTACCTCGGAGTATATACTACTTCGTGTAACCTTAGTGAGTATTGATTACTGAGTTTCTGATAGTTTTTGATGGAATTCTGTGGTTTTACTCTAAAGGTTCTTTTCAGGAATTCTCTGAAGAACAAGGAGCCGGTTGTGAAGGAACTTTCGAGGACAACCCTGGAGAATCTACAGGTGAGGGCTTCTCACTGAACTATTAGCTAATGCTTTAGGTGTCGACGTATTTGACTTGATTTACTGTTTATGCACTTGTGTGTGGTTGATTGGAAAAATGTTTTCTGAGGCTTCGGCTGACAATGTAGATGATTCATCTACTGAATGTTTTTGAGATTGAATTACATGGTACGTGCTAAGTGGGTAATCTAGGATGTGTGATGCATGCTTTATATGCTAAGTGCTACGTGGTTATTTTAGAATGTGTTGATATATGACATGTTGGTTGATTGTGCTGATTTAATTATGTCTTTACAATGATATCTGTGATTCTGAGTAGTGAGAATAGCGGGCAGGTCATGCCGATTTTATTTTGAGAGTTTTGAGCAAGTTTGATAGGACGAATGAGACTCGGGCCTTGTTATGGTTATGATGGATCGAGACATTCTCTGAAAGTCATTTGGGGATTAGGAGATCCCGAGAACTTATAAGTTTTGCGATAAGACTAAAAGGATATTATTTTGTAAAGAAAACTCATAAGACATTAAACAACCTCTAAATCTTCAAATAATGATAATAAACTCGAAAGGAAGCTTAGGATGCAAATCTTAGTTTTGGAAAGCGAGAAGTGTCGTCGGATCCAAGTGTTGAGAATATTAAGAAGTTCTGAGTATGTTGATACTCCTTCGCTCTTTGAGCAGTTTGTTTAGCCATCCAAGGGATGTGCCGAGAAGCTTCACTGAGGCGTGAGACCTTGTGAATGCGTGATACTTCACTGAGGCGTGAGACCTTGTGGAAAGCATGGATCTTCACTGAGTCGTGAGACCTCGTGAACAGCATGAAGCTTCACTGAGGTGTGAGACCTTGTGAAAGCGAGAATCTTCACTGAGGCGTGAGACCTCGTGGAAAGCATGGATCTTCACTGAGGCGTGAGACCTCGTGAACAGCATGAAACTTCACTGAAGCGTGAGACTTCGTGCAAGTGTGTAAATTCACTGGGGCGTGAGACCCCGTGAAAGCATAAAACTTCACTGAAGCATGAGACTTTGTGAATGTGTGAGACTCCACTGAAGCGTGAGACTTCGTGAGAGCATTGATGACTCGAAGAGTTATCGTGAGTGTTTGCACTCATTTTATGATTATTGTATTTTGTCGCAGAATCGACTTTTACCTTAGGGTATTCTTTATAGAGACATTAAGTTAGCTAGAACACGTGGCGACGTGTCGAGTGAGGTCGGAGACGTTGTTTGGCTAATCACATTGCATTCATGCACACATAGGAGGTTAATACACGGCGTGATTACCGGAACTCGGTGGATTCCAAAATGGTCATAAGACCTGGATTTCCGCGAAAGAGCGTTTGTAGACGACTCTTAGTAGTAGACCGAAATGGCAGACCTTCGGGTTTACTGCTGATCTGACTACCGTTGTTGTTGGAGTAAGAGGCATGCGGGCATAAATGGTCCCACCGTTGCTGGTGCTAGGATTGATCCGTTGATGTCCATCCGTTTCCGGAATGCATTTGGTTAACTGGGTTAACCGCCATCTGCATTTCATGCAACATGCATACTGACTTAGTTGCTGAGTGTGATTGATAATTGTTAATTCTATTTGATGCATGCTACTTGTTATTACTGTCGTTACATTCATTGTGGAATATGCAACCCTAGGACGTTATCCCTAGCTATAAGCCTAAGTGGCTATTCTATTATCTGTATCTATCGGTGCTATTATTTACGTAATTCTTTGGAGTTGACCCTCGCGTCTTCTGTGTGTGCTTTGGCGGACTACGCCCTTTGTCAGATGTCCATGGCGGACTAGATCATGATGGTTCACCCTTCGGGGGGAACTAGGGTTGAGATGCTGGAACAGGAGCGCATCGCGGTTGCGAGAAGAGGACGGATGGTGTACATAGACTTGGTCGTTCTGGATTCAGATTCGGACGATGATCATGCTAGCATGTAGGTTTTACTGCTGGTGTGAGCTCCTCGAGATGGGATTAGTGTAGGAGTAGAGTCTTAGCTCTGACCGTCATTGTTTTCTTTGGGGACAGGGTAGTTTCCCACCTATAGCTTTTTGTGTGGTTTCTTTACGGGAATCACAGAGAGTTGGTTGGACTTAGGAGGTCTTGTTTTAGGCCATCTGGGCTATCTCGTTCTCATTTTTGAGGGTTTGTGTTGCGGACACTTAACCTTTCCTTTTGGATTGTACTTATTTCCTACGGGCGTTACTCTCTTTTTCTTTCCGTCACTGGAGGTTACTCGTGACGAGGTCGCTACTTACAGCGGGGGCTGTAATATATATTGTATATTAGTTCTGTTGTCTTTCGCTTTTGGGTTTTATTTATTTCAGTCTTGTTTACATTATAGACGAAAAAAAAATATTCACGTTTTCCGCATTAAGTTTATTTTTGTTACTAAAGTGACGCCACCGAAATCGGGGTGTTACAATGTCTGAGAAAGATTAATGAAGAAGAAAGTTCAGGAATTGCTTGAGGAATGTTGCGTAGTCGCTTTAGGAATTAATGCGAGTCGTCTGCACACCTGCCTTATGGCGAGCGTGTCCAGAAAGGCTAATTTCGGTTTTAGAGCAACGTATTAAGTGAGATTTCGAATCTTTGGAAAATTTAAAGGTTCTCTTTATTTTTCCTTCGACCAGCGTTTCATTTCGGAACCTTGGACTGTACATACGATAGTATTCACTTTTCGGAAGTCCGACGACGCTAATTTCTTTGCTTCGAAACCCTTGATTCAAGCGCTGGATGAAGACTTTTTCTATTCGGGACTTCTAACGAAGTTTCCGTCCGCGCTGCCAGATTTGTTTCGACGTTTCCAATCTTTCTTCAGAAGGAAGTTTTGTCGTCTGACCATCACAGCAAAAAGTAGTTTTTCGGGACAGATTAACTTACACCGCTTTTGGGATTTTAGATATCGTTTTTCCCAAATGTCAGAGATATGTTTTGAGTTCTGGAATTCTGACGCCAGAATCTCTCTTAGAATTCATCGGTGAATGTGCTGCAAAAATCGGAATCGCGAAATTTTCATTTTCCCGCGATTTCACCTGCCTATAAATAGTTGAAAAATCAAAATATCTTTCATTTTCTTCCATTTGGGGCCGCGGTTCAAGGAGAGGAGAGGAGAGGAGATTTTCGCCGAAACTCGACCGATCTTCGCGCAGTTCGTCCCTACTTCAAGGTATCGAGGTAACTAGCTTGATTCTTACCTCTGATTACTGTTTCTACTGCGTTTCTGTAGTCGTTTCTGTGCTCAAAGTTTTGAGCTTTTTGTAAAACTGTCCGTTTTTCCTGATTTTTCGCTTGGGGTTTGTTCTCTACGTGCCCAAGAGCCTAGAACCTTCGTCGGTATTCGCCGATATGGATCGAGTTGTCCAAGATCTGAAAAACTGTTTCAAAACCCTTTTGTTGCACATTTCGAAACTTTACTGTCGAAAAGTCGTAATCTGACTTCGTGCCTTTAGGATTAGTTGTCACGGATGTCGTTAGCATCATTGCTGTCAAATTTGTTTTCCGAACTGATAACTTTGAGGTTTTGAGCTTTTATTTTGGACCAAAACGCCCCTGAACAGCCGTATTTCGATCCGATTGTCCGAAAATTTTTCCGACAGTTTCTTTGCCTTAGTTTTACCCAAAAACTACCTTGTAAACAGATTTGATCGAAGAAAAAGAGCCGGAGCCTTTTTCCTTTTTGGCCGAGAGCTTGTAGTGATGGGGGGGAAGTTTTTCGTTTTCGAAAACTTGTCTTTTCGTACCCGATTGTTGTATTCTGAATCTTTAACGCTTTGTCTATCGTTAATGAGTTGTATTGTGATCGAACTAATCGATTTTGTTTGGATTCTGCTTTGTTTTTCTCCGAGGTTCAGTTGAAGGAACTTTGGGAGTTTCAGAGCATTTGTGTGAAGGAGATTTAGATCACGAGGCTGGAGCAGCTCGAGGTTAGGGCAACTTACTATTAGCTATGACTGCATGATAGGCGTCGATGAATTCGACTTATGCTTTGCTTTGATGTTGATTATGTTGATGAACTGATGTTATGATGTTTTCCATAACTTGTGTTGTTGAGATATTATTGAATTGTGCGTTTTGACGCGACTTCGGAGTGGGGATTCATTGATCTGGTGATCTTTGATATTTCGGGTTGGATGAACAACCCTAGGCAAGTTCAAACTTGAGTTTTGAGACTTAGCCATTTGTTCGTGTTCTTAGACTTTCCCCGGGAAACTTCTTTTGGGTGGTTGGTCTTTGGAAACTTAGAATGATTAGACTTTCGAAAAATAGAGACTTTGGGAAACTTAGATTTTGAGAAATAAACTCATAACTTGACTAATTCAATTCAAAACATTTTTATTAACGAATAAGCATAGGAGAACAAAAGGGGGAAAATAATTGCGAAAGACGGGGAAAAGTCGACTTTTGTTGTGGGTTTTGGAATTGGGGAAAGCCACTGAGGTGAGCTACGGTGATGATTGAAAGTCACCGAGTACTCTAGTACTCTTGTTGTTGGGGTTGTGTTGTATTGACTGACACTACCTCTGGGTTTTATTATTGGAGTTGTGTTGTATTGACCGACACTAACTCCGAGTTGTGTTGTATTGACCGACACTAACTCTTGGGTTTTGATAATGGGTTTGGGCTAAACAGTTGTGTTGTGAGGATGATTCGATGTTTGGCTAACCATATTGCATCATGCGTCATTTGGTGAATAACGGGAATGGTTCACCATTGCATCATTTGGTGAATAACGGGAATGGTTCACCATTGCATCATTTGGTGAATAACGGGAATGGTTCACCGATGCAAATTCGACAAGGAACGGGAATGCTTTGTCGAGGATGAAGAACGGGAATGCTTCATCCATAGTGAAGAACGGGAATGCTTCACTTGTGGCGAACGGGAACGCGTCACATATATCCGGATCATATTGATTGCATTTCACGCATACATTCACTCTGACTGGAATTGTGTGCTGTTTGAATTATTGAATTATTGTTAGAGCCGATAACATGCTAGGAGTATATTTGTATATATATATAATGACATATATATATATCCCCAATCACATGTTGTTTGTATATCTATTCTGTGAGTTGACCCTAGCGCCTTGGCTTTGGTTTCATGTTTGTGTTTGGGCGGTCGGCCTGCTGCCAGATGTTGACGGTGGATTGGGTTTCAATGGTCTCTCCCTCGGGGGGGATCAGGTTTGAGCTGGATGATCGACATGCCCCCACCGCTTGGGTGATCGATCTTGTGGGTCATCAGACGACGTACCGGGGAAGGGTCATGGAGGACCGGACTGACGAGCGTGTACGTCTGACGAAAGGAGTTCTACGACGCATGGAGCTGAGCTTCAACTTGCCGACTTCAGTTCGCTGTGGACTCGGTACCGGGAGGGTAGGTTTAGGCTGGCGTCATATTTTGTGTAGAGCTCTGATTCGTTTTTCTTTTGGGACAAGGTAGGTTCCCGACGCATGACTTTTGTGTGGTTCTCTTATTGAGGAATCACAGTGAGTCAGTCGGACCATAGGGGTCTTTGCTTAGGCCATTTTGAGGCCGACTTTCTCTTAGTGGATTGTACTTATAATTTTCTCACTCACACTTCTGGAACTGTATATATATTTGCCTACGGGCACACTACTTTGGAGTCACTACGAGTGCGCGTGACGTGGAAGTGCAGCTGAGGCTGTACATGTTTATATTTGATGTATATTGGTTAGTTTAGTGTTGGGTTATGTCTTTATTTTCTATTGCTTTATTTAAAAGGAATCAAACGAAAAAAAATTTACCTGTTTTCCGCGTAGAGTTTATTTTTGGTTACTAAAGTGACACCCGGAAATTGGGGTGTTACACAATCCGACTTCGTGCCTTTAGGATTAGTTGCTACAAATGTCGTTAGGAACATCGCTGTCAAATTTGTTTTCAGAAGTTTTAACTTTGAGGTTTTGAGCTTTTATTTTGGACCAAAACGCCCCTGAATAGCCGTAATTCGATCCGATCGTCCGAAAATTTTTCCGACAGTTTCTTTGCCTTAGTTTTACCCTAAAACTACCTTATAATCAGATTAGATCGAAGAAAAAGAGCCGGAGCTCTTTTCCCATTTTGGCCGAGAGCATGTTAGTGAGGGAGGGGGAGTTTTTCGTTTTCGAAAACTTGTCTTTTCGTACCCGATTGTTGTATTCTGAAGCTTCAATGCTTTGTCTATCGTTAATGAGTTGTATTGTGATCGAGCTAATCGATTTTGTTTGGATTTCTGCTTTGTTTTCTCCGAGGTTCAGTTGAAGGAACTTTGGGTTTCTCAGAGCAAGTGTGTGAAGGAAACTTAGACCACGAGGCTGGAGCAACTCGAGGTTAGGGCAACTTACTATTAGCTAAGACTGCATGATAGGCGTCGATAAATTCGACTTATGCTTTACTTTGATATTGATTATGATGATGAATTAATGTTATGATGTTTTCCATAACTTATGATATTGAGATGTTATTGAATTGTGCGTTTTGACGCGACTTCGGAGTGGGGATTCATTGAACTGGTTATCTTTGATATTTCGGGTTGGGGAAACAACCCTAGGCAAGTTCAAACGTGGGGTTTGAGACTTAGCCATTCGTTGGTATACTTAGACTTTCCCCGGGAATTTCTTTTGGCGGGTTTTTGGAAAATTTAGAATGAATAGAATTTTGAAAACTAGAGACTTTGGGAAACTTAGACTTCGAGAAATAAACTCATAACTTGATTAATTCCGTTCGAAACATTTTTATTAACGAATAAAACATAGGAAAACTAAAGGGGAAAATAATTGCGAAAGACGGGGAAAAGTCGACTTTTGTTGTGGGTTTTGGAGAATTGCTGGACACCAGGGGGGTTGAGCCACGGTGATGATTGAAAGTCACCGAGTACTTTAGTACTCTTGTTGTTGGAGTTGTGTTGTATTGACCGACACTAAACTCTGGGTTTCGAGATTGGGTTTTGAGCTAAACACTTGCGTTGGGAGGACGATTCGATGTTTGGCTGACCATATTGCATCATGCATCATTCGGGGTTGTACGATCGAAAGATTGGGCTCCGGTGAAGAACGGGAATGCTTCACGAATGGTGAAGAACGGGAATGCTTCACGAAGGTTGGGGATTGCCTTCATCGAAGAACACCTGGGTGTATCTGCGGCATAGCGGGCAGAGTGGCACGACCTAGGGTGGTTGGGGCTGATCCGACTATGCATGGGTTTGTAAGTGACACCCGAGCGGAAATGGTTAAACACTAGGCCGGTGTTAGGACTGACTCGATGGTGCCCATCCCACTTGAACTATCCGGATCATATTGAATTGCATTTCACGCATACATTCACTCTAACTTGAATTGTATGCTATTTGAATTATTGAAGCATTGTTAGAGCCAATGACATGCTAGGATTATTTATATATATATATATATCAACATATATATCTATACCCCTGTCACATGTTGAGTGTATAATTACTTTATTCCGTGAGTTGACCCTAGCGCTTTGGCTTTGGTTTCATGTTTGTGTTTGGGCGGTCGGCCTGCTGCCAGATGTCGATGGCGGATTGGTTTTCGATGGTCTCTCCCTCGGGGGGGATCAGGTATGAGTTGGTTGACCGTCATGCCCCCACCGCTTGGGTGATCGATGTTGCGGGTCACCGAGTGACGTACCGGGGAAGGGTCATGGAGGACCGGACGGACGAGCGTGGACGTTTGACGAGAGGAGTGCTACGACGCATGGAGCTGAGCTTTGACATGCCGCCTTCAGTTCGCTGTGGACCAGGTACTGGTCGAGGACCACCTGTGTAACACCCCGATTTCGGTGGCGTCACTTTAGTAACCAAAAATAAACTTAAAGCGGAAAAACGTGAATATATTTTTTTCGTCGATAATAGAACCAAAACTGAAAGAAATAAAACTAGACGACAAAAGATAATAGAACTAATATGCATAATAATTACAGCCCCAGCCGTAAGTACCCAACCTCGTCACGAGTAACCTCCAGTGACGGAAAGTAAAAGAGAGTAACGCCCGTAGGCAATAAGTACAGACCAAAGTAGAGTTGAAGTGTCCGCAACACAAACTTCAAAAACGAGAATAAGTTAGCCCAATCGGCCTGGAACAAGACCTACTAAGTCCAACCAACTCTCTGTGATCCCGTAAAGAAACCACACAGAAAGCTATAGGTGGGAAACTACCCTGTCCCCAAAGAAACAAATGATGTTCAGAGCTAAGACTCTACTCCTACACTAATCCCATCTCGAGGAGCTCACACCAGCACTAAAACCTACATGCTAGCATGATCGTCGTCCGAATTCGAAATCCAGAACGACCTAGTCTATGTACACCATCCGTCCTCCTCTCGCAACCGCGATGCGCTCCTGTTCCAGCATCTCAACCCTAGTTCCCCCCGAAGGGTGAACCATCATGAACTAGTCCGCCATGGACATCTGACAAAGGGCGTAGTCCGCCAAAGCACACACAGAAGACGCGAGGGTCAACTCCAAAGAATATCACCCATAGATACAGATAATAGATTAGCCACTTAGGCTTATAGCTAGGGATAACATCCTAGGGTTGCATATTCCACAATGAATGTAACGACAGTAATAACAAATAGCATGCATCAAATAGAATTAACAATTATCAATCACACTCAGCAACTAAGTCAGTATGCATGTTGCATGAAATGCAGATGGCGGTTAACCCAGTTAACCAAATGCATTCCGGAAACGGATGGACATCAAACGGATCAATCCTAGCACCAGCAACGGTGGGACCATTTCTGCCCGCATGCCTCTTACTCCAACAACAACGGTAGCCAGATCAGCAGTAAACCTGAAGGTCGGCCATTTCGGTCTGCAACTAAGAGTCGTCTACAAACGCTCTTTCGCGAAAATCCGGGTCTTATGACCATTTTGGAATCCACCGAGGTCCGGTAATCACGCCGTGTATTAACCTCCTATGTGTGCATGAATGCAATGTGATTAGCCAAACAACGTCTCCGACCTCACTCGACACGTCGCCACGTGTTCTAGCTAACTTAATGTCTCTATAAAGAATACCCTAAGGTAAAAGTCGATTCTGCGACAAAATACAATAATCATAAAATGAGTGCAAACACTCACGATAACTCTTCGAGTCATCAATGCTGTCACGAAGTCTCACGCTTCAGTGGAGTCTCACACATTCACAAAGTCTCACGCTTCAGTGAAGTTTTATGCTTTCACGGGGTCTCACGCCCCAGTGAATTTACACACTTGCCCGAAGTCTCACGCTTCAGTGAAGTTTCACGCATTCACAAGGTCTCACGCCTCGGTGAAGCTTCATGCTGTTCACGAGGTCTCACGCCTCAGTGAAGATCCATGCTTTCCACAAGGTCTCACGCCTCAGTGGAGTATCCCGCATTCACAAGGTCTCACGCCTCAGTGAAGCTCCTCGGCCCATCCCTTGGATAGCCTATCAACACAACTGCTCCTAGAGCACAAGAGTATCAACATACTCAGAACTTACCATCTCCTCAACACTTGGATCCGACGATACTTCTCGTTTTCCAAAACTAAGATTTGCATCCTAAGCTTCCTTTCGAGTTCATTATCATTATTTGAAGATTTAGAGGTTGTTTAATGTCTTATGAGTTTTCTTTACAAGATAATATCCTTTTAGTCTTATCGCAATATCTTATAAGTTCTCGGGATCTCCAAATCCCAAATGACTCCAGAGAATGTCTCGATCCATGAAAACCACAACAAGGCCCGAATCTCATTCGTCCTATCAACTTTCCCCAAAACTCTCAAAATAAAATCGGCATGACCTGCCCGCTATCCTCACTACTCAGAATCACAGATTTCATTGCAAAGGCATAATTAACGCAGCACAATCAACCAACATGTCATATATCAACATATTATGCAATAACCACATAACACTTAGCATATAAAGCATGCACCACACATCCTAGATTACCCACATAGCACGTAGCATTTAAGTCAATCTCAAAAACAGTCAGTAGATGAAACATCTACATTGTCAGCCGAAGCCTCAGAAAACATTTTTCCAATCAAACACAAACAAGTGCATAAACAGTAAATCAATGTCGAAAGCATCGACCCTAAGCATTAACTAAGGATTCAGTGAGAAGCCCTCACCTGTAGATTCTCCAGGGTTGTCCTCGAAAGTTCCTTCACAACCAGCTCCTTGTTCTTCAAAAAATTCTTCAAAAGAACCTTTAGAGTAAAACCGCAGAATTCCATCAAAAACTATCAGAAACTCAGTAATCAATACTCACTAAGGTTACACGAAGTAGTACATACTCCGAGGTACGATAATCTAGCGCGAAAGGACAAGTTTTCGAAAAAGGAATTTTCCCCCTCCCCCCTTAGGGTGCTCGGCCACTTTTGGTAATTAGGTGGGTCGATTTTCCTTCGATCAAACTTGGTTCCTATGCTATCATTAGCCGTAACTAAGGGTATTCTAAACTCGGAAAAATTATCGGATAAAAAACTGTCGCAGGGGTATTTTGGTCAATATTTTTAGCTCAGAAATTCAAAACTGAAATTTCAAAAAGCAAATTGGATGGGGACGTCACCAACGACATTTATGACAACTAATCTTACTAGCACTAAGCTAAGGCGATAGTTTTCAGCCCAAACGACGAAGCTTTGCCCCAAAATGGGTATTTTCACCAGAATTGAAACTCGACGGTAGTTTTTCGAGAATCGGCGAGGTATTATTTGCTAAACATACTCAGGAGAACGTAGGGAAGATGTTTAGAATCAAAAATGAAGTATTCAGGATAGTTTTGCAAAAACCTCAAAACTATGAGCACAGAAAGACATAGAGAAAAGCTATGGAAAAGACGATCAGAGGTAAGGATTAGCGACTATACCTCGGCACCTTGAAGTAGCAACTGTTGGATCAAGGATCAAGCAAGAAATGAACAAAAACTCTTCTTCCTCTTCCTCTTGGTGAGCTCGCGGGTTTTGGAGAGAAAATGGTGGAGATTTGTGATATTTTCTCATTTCTTGGCTATATATAGAGGTTGGCAAAACACGGGAAAATGAAAGTTTCGCGAATCTGATTTTTCCGGCTTCATTCTCCGTGAATTCTAAGATAGGTTTTGGCGAAAGAATTCCAAAACTAAAATGAGGTCTCCTTGTATTTTTGGTAACTAATGCAAAGTCGGTGTAAAACTATTTTACCCAATAAGTTACTTTTTGCATCGAATGTCGGAATAGAAAACTTCCTTCTGAAGAAAGATTGAAATCATCAAGAGAAATGGGTGTACGCGTGTAGAATCTTCATTTGAAGCTCTGAATAGAAAAAGTCTTCATTGTCGGTTGATTCTAGGGTTTTTGAACTACCAGGGTTTTGGTTTCGGCAAACTTCCGATGATTGGAATCGGACGTTCGTAGATCCTAGAGTTTTGCCTCGAAACGATTGTGATATATGGATTAAGAGAAGTTCTAACATTTCTCTGAAGATTTTTGGAATTAATTTCCATCGTGACTTTAAGTGAAAACTAGCTATATACTAGGGTTTCTGACCTAGGTTTAAGCGTATAACGATCGTGCTATACCTTTTATCGACTTCGATATAATCCTTAGACTTTTTCCTGAACTTTCTCCTTCATAAATTTATTTCATTTGGTAAACTCTTGTTCAGGTTTTTCCTTCACGATACGTCAACCCTAATTGCGAATAAGAATTTTATTCACTTGGCATAAGCTTAAAAAAATTGGGTCTTACATTACTACCCTCCAAAAAGAAAGTTTCGTCCTCGAAACTTAAGGTTCAGTAAAAAGTTCTGGATACTGTTCTTGGATCTTCTCCTTCAGCTCCCATGTCGCATCACCGGTGTCTTTGTTCCATATGACCTTCACTAACTCGATCTCTTTTCCTCTCAACTGTTTTATCCTGGTGTCACCAATGCTAATTGGCGGTGTCTCGAAAGACAGATCATCCTTCAGCTCAATGTCATCCAGCTCGATAACATGTGTCGGATCCGCAATTTATTTCCTCAGTTGTGGCACGTGGAATACGTCATGAATGTTCGATAGAAATGGAGGTAATGCAATCTGATAAGCGTCTGGTCCTATTCGACGAGTGATCTGATAAGGTCCAATAAACTTCGGCGTAAGCTTCTTTGACTTGATTGCTCGACCAACTCCCGACGTCAATCTTTACCCTAAGATTCTCATTCAACTTAGCAAAATTCCCTTGTTAACTCTAGCAGGTATCACCGAAATCCATAACAAGTTCCATTCACTCTTAAACTCTACGAAACTTTTCCAAATATAAAACCTCAAGTATTCATCTTGATACGAACACTTCCCTTTCTGTAATTTGACCATCCTCCAATCATTTCAAATACTTAGTCTCTCGATCAAAACTTGACAAGACTTCATGTCTCACGCGTTCGTGATCAAATCGATTGATCTAAAATCTAAGCCTTCACTAAGTTTGGACCTCTAATATGCTTTAACTCTCCAACATTTCTGAAATGAATATTCATTTCTTAAAACGAACACTCCTTCCCCAAAGGAAATCAATTACTTAACACGAACTTTCCTCCCAAACCCAACAAATCCTCGATCAATCCAAATTCATCTTACACATCCCCCTATCAAAGTCCATTACCCTGATATTGAATCCTCAACGATGTCGCTACGGAACTACACACTCTCGACATCATACGTATACTATCCATACGGAATCTCTCTTAGATTCATTCTTTAGCTTCTCGCTTCTTGTTAAACGCATCGGTGGAAGACTACTTTCTAGGCTTAACGTGTTATTCTAAACCTCGTGTAACTTCTATAGTTTAAATACGAGCAACGGTCAAATAAAGTATTAATAGGCGTAATAACTATAAGGTCAAAGCTTAAACCATATAAGTAAGATAGGTGTGTTGCATGCGCTACGAGAGTAATGGAACATATTATACTAGAATGAGAAAGAATGGTTAGAAGGTTACCATCGTTCTTGCGCTCTCCTCTGACAACACCCTCAGCTCTCTCACCGTCCATGGTGTAAACTCTTGCTTTAGCAGCAGGACGCTTTCCACGAGCAGTGTTCACAGTTGGTTCCATCTTGGGTGCTCTGCACTGACCGGCATTATGCCCCATTCTGTTACAATTAAAGCATTTGGGCCTCGTGTCGGGACAAACATTAGCATAGTGCCCCGGCTTCCCACATCTGAAACAGGTCATCTCCCTGTTCAAAGTCCGATCTCCAGAACCACCACCAGTACCCGTCATGGGTCTGTAAGATCCTGAAGTAAACCCTTTTTCAGCAGGACGTTGATACGGCCTCCTGTTCTGAATTTTCCCTCTGCCTTGAAAATTTTGAGAACCTGATCTCATCGGCCCTCCAGTTCCAGCACGGTTCAACCTCCTATTCTTCATTAGCTCCACTTCTGTGGCTTTCTCCACCAACGACTGAAAGCGCATAATTCCCAATGGCCTCACTGAGTCCTCGATATCAGGCCTCAGTCCATTAACAAAATGCTTACACATGTAGCGCTCATCAACATGATCGTTGAAAAACTGAAAATGCTTCGCTAGAGATTCCAACTTGGAAGCAAATTCTGGTACCGACATACCTCCTTGACGGAGAGTCAGAAACTGTGCCTCCCGCTCATCCCGAGCACTTGTTGGAAAATACTTTTCCAAGAACGCAGTTCGAAAGGAGTTCCAGTTGATCTCCTCATGATTAGCTTCCATAATCCCCCTGGTGCCCCTCCAACAGTACTCAACATCACCCAGCAGCAGGTAAGTTGCCATGCCTACCTTGGCACCCTCAACAGTTTGTAATACACCGAATATCTTCTCAATCTCCTGGATCCAGAGATCCGCTTTGTCCGGGCCAGTACCACCCGAGAACTTTGGTGGATCTTGCCTCCTGAAGTCATTCAGGCCTTTGTTCTGGTCCAGAGTTACTTCCCTCTGACGCTGATGCTGATCCCGTGCCTCCTCAACAGCACGCCTCATAGCATTATCGTTCGCTTGTGCAGTCACAGCTTGGGCCATAGTGGCCATCATCTCAGCTAATTGGTTAGTGTTCACCATGTTCTGTTAAGTTAAACAAACAGTTAGTACTCATCATAAGATAGCATCTAGCATAACTATACAATATGATTAAGCAATAACTTCAATCAATTCTAAGCGAAAAATCGCTTGCAGACAATCAATTTTCACTCTTTGCAGAGTCACACAACCTAGCACAGAAGACCTATTCCCCAACAACTCCCGAAAGACTCGACCGTGCTCTGATACCACAATGTAACACCCCGATTTCGGTGGCGTCACTTTAGTAACCAAAAAGAAACTTAAAGCGGAAAAACGTGAATATATTTTTTTCGTCGATAATAGAACCAAAACTGAAAGAAATAAAACTAGACGACAAAAGATAATAGAACTAATATGCATAATAATTACAGCCCCGGCCGTAAGTACCCAACCTCGTCACGAGTAACCTCCAGTGACGGAAAGTAAAAGAGAGTAATGCCCGTAGGCAATAAGTACAGACCAAAGTAGAGGTGAAGTGTCCGCAACACAAACCTCAAAAACGAGAATAAGTTAGCCCAATCGGCCTGAAACAGGACCTACTAAGTCCAACCAACTCTCTGTGATTCCCGTAAAGAAACCACACAAAAAGCTATAGGTGGGAAACTACCCTGTCCCCAAAGAAACAAATGATGTTCAGAGCTAAGACTCTACTCCTACACTAATCCCATCTCGAGGAGCTCACACCAGCACTAAAACCTACATGCTAGCATGATCGTCGTCCGAATTCGAAATCCAGAACGACCTAGTCTATGTACACCATCCGTCCTCCTCTCGCAACCGCGATGCACTCCTGTTCCAGCATCTCAACCCTAGTTCCCCCCGAAGGGTGAACCATCATGAACTAGTCCGCCATGGACATCTGACAAAGGGCGTAGTCCGCCAAAGCACACACAGAAGACGCGAGGGTCAACTCCAAAGAATTATGTAAATAATATCACCCATAGATACAAATAATAGATTAGCCACTTAGGCTTATAGCTAGGGATAACATCCTAGGGTTGCATATTCCACAATGAATGTAACGACAGTAATAACAAATAGCATGCATCAAATAGAATTAACAATTATCAATCACACTCAGCAACTAAGTCAGTATGCATGTTGCATGAAATGCAGATGGCGGTTAACCCAGTTAACCAAATGCATTCCGGAAACGGATGGACATCAAACGGATCAATCCTAGCACCAGCAACGGTGGGACCATTTCTGCCCGCGTGCCTCTTACTCCAACAACAACGGTAGTCAGATCAGCAGTAAACCCGAAGGTCTGCCATTTCGGTCTGCTACTAAGAGTCGTCTACAAACGCTCTTTCGCGGAAATCCGGGTCTTATGACCATTTTGGAATCCACCGAGGTCCGGTAATCACGCCGTGTATTAACCTCCTATGTGTGTATGATTGCAATATGATTAGCCAAACAACGTCTCCGACCTCACTCGACACGTCGCCACGTGTTCTAGATAACTTAATGTCTCTATAAAGAATACCCTAAGGTAAAAGTCGATTCTGCGACAAAATACAATAATCATAAAATGAGTGCAAACACTCACGATAACTCTTCTAGTCATCAATGCTCTCACGAAGTCTCACGCTTCAGTGGAGTCTCACACATTCACAAAGTCTCACGCTTCAGTGAAGTTTTATGCTTTCACGGGGTCTCACGCCCCAGTGAATTTACACACTTGCACGAAGTCTCACGCTTCAGTGAAGTTTCACGCATTCACAAGGTCTCACGCCTCAATGAAGCTTCATGCTGTTCACGAGGTCTCACGCCTCAGTGAAGATCTATGCTTTCCACAAGGTCTCACGCCTCAGTGGAGTATCCCGCATTCACAAGGTCTCACGCCTCAGTGAAGCTCCTCGGCCCATCCCTTGGATAGCCTATCAACACAACTGCTCCCAGAGCACAAGAGTATCAACATACTCAGAACTTACCATCTCCTCAACACTTGGATCCGACGACACTTCTCGTTTTCCAAAACTAAGATTTGCATCCTAAGCTTCCTTTCGAGTTCATTATCATTATTTGAAGATTTAGAGGTTGTTTAATGTCTTATGAGTTTTCTTTACAAGATAATATCCTTTTAGTCTTATCGCAATATCTTATAAGTTCTCGAGATCTCCAAATCCCAAATGACTCCAGAGAATGTCTCGATCCATGAAAACCACAACAAGGCCCGAATCTCATTCGTTCTATCAACTTTCCCCAAAACTCTCAAAATAAAATCGGCATGACCTGCCCGCTATCCTCACTACTCAGAATCACAGATTTCATTGCAAAGGCATAATTAACGCAGCACAATCAACCAACATGTCATATATCAACATATTATGCAATAACCACGTAGCACTTAGCATATAAAGCATGCACCACACATCCTAGATTACCCACATAGCACGTAGCATGTAAGTCAATCTCAAAAACAGTCAGTAGATGAAACATCTACATTGTCAGCCGAAGCCTCAGAAAACATTTTTCCAATCAAACACAAACAAGTGCATAAATAGTAAATCAATGTCGAAAGCATCGACCCTAAGCATTAACTAAGGATTCAGTGAGAAGCCCTCACCTGTAGATTCTCCAGGGTTGTCCTCGAAAGTTCCTTCACAACCAGCTCCTTGATCTTCAGAGAATTCTTCAAAAGAACCTTTAGAGTAAAACCACAGAATTCCATAAAAAACTATCAGAAACTCAGTAATCAATACTCACTAAGGTTACACGAAGTAGTACATACTTCGAGGTACGATAATCTAGCGCGAAAGGACAAGTTTTCGAAAAAGGAATTTTCCCCCTCCCCCCTTAGGGTGCTCGGCCACTTTTGGTAATTAGGTGGGTCGATTTTTCTTCGATCAAACTTGGTTCCTATGCTATCATTAGCCGTAACTAAGGGTATTCTAAACTCGAAAAATTATCGGATCAAAAACTGTCGCAGGGGTATTTTGGTCAATATTTTTAGCTCAGAAATTCAAAACTGAAATTTCAAAAAGCAAATTGGATGGGGACGTCACCAACGACGTTTATGACAACTAATCCTACTAGCACTAAGCTAAGGCGATAGTTTTCAGCCCAAAGGACGAAGCTTTGCCCCAAAATGGGTATTTTCACCAGAATTGAAACTCGACGGTAGTTTTTCGAGAATCGGCGAGGTATTATTTGCTAAACATACTCAGGAGAACGTAGGGAAGATGTTTAGAATCAAAAATGAAGTATTCAGGATAGTTTTGCAAAAACCTCAAAACTATGAGCACGGAAAGACATAGAGAAAAGCTATGGAAAAGACGATCAGAGGTAAGGATTAGCGACTATACCTCGGCACCTTGAAGTAGCAACTGTTGGATCAACGATCAAGCAAGAAATGAACAAAAACTCTTCTTCCTCTTCCTCTTGGTGAGCTCGCGGGTTTTGGAGAGAAAATGGTGGAGATTTGTGATATTTTCTCATTTCTTGGCTATATATAGAGGTTGGCAAAACACGGGAAAATGAAAGTTTCGCGAATCTGATTTTTCCAGCTTCATTCTCCGTGAATTCTAAGATAGGTTTTGGCGAAAGAATTCCAAAACTAAAATGAGGTATCCTTGTATTTTTGGTAACTAATGCAAAGTCGGTGTAAAACTATTTTACCCGATAAGTTACTTTTTGCATCGAATGTCGGAATAGAAAACTTCCTTCTGAAGAAAGATTGAAATCATCAAGAGAAATGGGTGTACGCGTGTAGAATCTTCATTTTAAGCTCTGAATAGAAAAAGTCTTCATTGTCGGTTGATTCTAGGGTTTTTGAACTACCAGGGTTTTGGTTTCGGCAAACTTCCGATGATTGGAATCGGACGTTCGTAGATCCTAGAGTTTCGCCTCGAAACGATTGTGATATATGGATTAAGAGAAGTTCTAACATTTCTCTGAAGATTTTTGGAATTAATTTCCATCGTGACTTTAAGTGAAAACTAGCTATATACTAGGGTTTGTGACCTAGGTTTAAGCGTATAACGATCGTGCTATACCTTTTATCGACTTCGATATAATCCTTAGACTTTTTCCTAAACTTTCTCCTTCATAAATTTATTTCATTTGGTAAACTCTTGTTCAGGTTTTTCCTTCACGATACGTCAACCCTAATTGCGAATAAGAATTTTATTCACTTGGCATAAGGTTAAAAAACTTGGGTCTTACAACCTGCACCACCTCTTGGATGACTGTACTTATGATATTTTTACTGACACTACTGGTTCTGTACATATTTGCTTACGGGCACACTAATTTGAGGTCACTGCGAGTGCGCGTGACGTTGGCGTGCAACTGAGGGTGTACATGTATATATGTTTGTATATCGGTTAGTTTAGTTGTTGGGTTACATCTTTATTTTCTATCGCTTTAATTAAAAGGAATCAAACGAAAAAAAATTACCGGTTTTCCGCGTAAAGTTTATTTTTAGTTACTAAAGTGACACCTGGAAATCGGGGTGTTACAGGCCGCGAGTTGAGGAGAGAAATGAGGAGAGGAGAATTTCACCGAAACTTGACCGATCTTCGAGCTGTTTGTCCCTACTGCAAGGTATCGAGGTAACTAGCTTGATTCTTACCTCTGATCGTTCTTTTTACTGTGTTTCTTTAGCTATTTCTGTGCTCAAAGTTTCGAGCTTTTCGTAAAACTGTCCGTTTTTCCTGATTTTTCTGTTGGGATATATTTTATACTTGCCCAACAGCCTAGAACACTCGCCGTTGTTCGCCGATTTTGATCGAGTTGTTAGAGATCTGAAAAACTGTGTAAAAACCCTTTTTGCGCACTTATTGAAACTTTAATGTCGAAAAGTCGCAATCCGACTTAGTGCCTTTAGGATTAGTTGCTACAAATGTCGTTAGGAACATCGCTATCAAATTTGTTTTCCGAAGTTTTAACTTTGAGTTTTTGAGCTTTTATTTTGGACCAAAACGCCCCTGAATAGCCGTATTTTGACCCGGTTGTTCTAAAATTTTTCCGACAGTTTCTTTACCCTAGTTTTACCCTAAAACTACCTTGTAATTAAATTAGATCGAAGAAAAAGCGCCGGAGCCTTTTTCCTCTTGTGGCCGAGAGCATGTTTTAGTGGGGGGGGGAGTTTTTCGTTTGCGAAAACTTGTTCTTTCGTGCTCGATTGTTGTACTCTGAAGCTTTAATGCTTTTTCTATCATTAATTAGCTGTATTGTGATCGAGCTAATCGATTTGGTTGGATTTCTGCTTTGTTTTCTCCGAGGTTCAGTTGAAGGAACTTTGGGTTTTTCAGAGCATTTGTGTGAAGAGAACCTAGACCAAGAGACTGGAGCAACTCGAGGTTAGGACAACTTACCTATTAGCTAAGACTGCATGATAGGCGTCGATAAATTTGACTTATGTTTTATTTTGATATTGATTATGATGATGGATTAATGTTATTATGTTTTTCATGACTTATGATATTGAGATGTTATTGAATTGTGCGTTTTGACGCTACTGCGGAGTGGAGAATTAGATGTTGGGATGGGCTCGACTAGGGTTGTGCGCAGGACAGTTAGGAGGGAGGGCGTGGACTTAGACACGGAGATGATCACGGTGGCTTCCGACTCTGACTCCGACACCGACGTGGACAGCTACTCGCCGAGCGACGAGGGAGAGGAGGAGGAGCTATGAGCGGTACTGGGAGGGTAGGTTAGGCAGGCGTCATATTTTGTGTAGAGCTCTGATTCGTCTTACTTTTGGGACAGAGTAGGTTCCCGATGCATGGCTTTTTGTGTGGTTCTCTTGATAAGGAATCACAGAGAGTCTGTCGGACTATAGGGGTCTTTTGTTTAGGCCATTTTGGGGCCGACTTTCTCTTGGATGACTGTACGTAAAACTTTTTACTTACACTACTGGTTATGTACATATTTGCCTACGGGTACACTACTTTGGGGTCACTGCAAGTGCGCGTGACGTTGACGTGCAGCTGAGGCTGTACATGTATATATGTTTGTACATCGGTTAGTTTAGTTGCTGGGTTATGTCTTTATTTTTTTATCGCTTTATTTTTAAGGATTCAAACAAAAAAAAAATACCTGTTTTCCGCGTAAAGTTTATTTTTGAGTTACTAAAGTGACACCTGGAAATCGGGGTGTTACATTGTGGTATCAGAGCTTAGTTGAGTCTTTTGGGAGTCTTTGAGGAATAGGTCTTCTGTGCTAGGTTGTGTGACTCTGCAAGGTTTGAAAATTGATTGTCTGCAGAACGATTTTTCGTTCTAATTGATTGCATTGTTACTTAATCATATGGAATAGTTTTGGTGCTATCATACGATTAGGACTAATAGTTTCCATGGGGTAACATACGATGGTGAACACGAATCAACTAGCGGAGATGATGGCCACTATGGCCCAGGCGATGACTAATCAAGCCAATGACAACGCTCAGAGGCGTGCTGCGAAGGAAGCGCGTGATCAACACCAGCGTCAGAGGGAGGTGACTTTAGATCAGAACAAGGGGTTGAATGACTTCAGGAGACAGGATCCACCTAAGTTTTCGGGAGGTACTGACCCGGACAAAGCGGATCTCTGGATTGAGGAAATAGAGAAGATCTTTGGCGTGCTACAGACTGCTGAGGGAGCCAAGGTGGGGATGGCAACCTTTCTGCTGTTGGGTGATGCTGAGTACTGGTGGAGAGGCGCCAGAGGGATTATGGAGGCAAACCATGTGGAGGTGAACTGGAATTCATTTCGTGCTGCTTTTGTGGAGAAGTATTTTCCTGATAGTGCTCGTGACGAGCGTGAATCACAGTTTCTGACTCTTAGACAAGGGAGCATGACCATTCCGGAGTATGCTGCTAAGTTGGAGTCCTTGGCCAAACACTTCCGATTTTTCCGTGATCAGGTTGATGAGCCCTATATGTGCAAGCGCTTTGTGAGGGGACTGAGAGCTGATATTGAGGACTCAGTGAGACCGTTAGGGATCGTGAGATTTCAGGCATTGGTGGAGAAAGCTACAAACGTGGAGCTGATTAAGAACAGGAGATTGAACAGGGTTGGAGTAGGAGGACCAGTGAGGTCGACACCTCAGAGTTTTCAAGGAAGGGGAAGATTTCAGACGAAGAAGCCGTATCAACGTCCTGCGGGGAGAGGGTTTATCCCAGGATCTTACAAACCGATGGCCGTTGTTGCTACTTCTGGAGGGTCGGGAAACCGTACCCCAAACCGTGATGTGACCTGTTTCAGATGTGGAGCGGTCGGGCACTATGCAAGCAGTTGCACGACACCACCAAGATGCTACAACTGCAATCGACCCGGGCATCTGGCTGTGGATTGCAAGGCACCTAAGGCTGAACCGTCTGTGAATGCTGCTAGTGGAAAGCGCCCAGCTGCGAGGGGAAGAGTTTATACAATGGATGGTGAAGATGCTGAAGGAGTGGATGGCTTGATCAGAGGGGAGTGTGAAATCGACGGTAATCTTCTAACTGTACTCTTTGATTCTGGTGCAACTCATTCTTTTGTCTCTAAGGATTGCATATCAAGACTGAATCTGTCTATTACTGCTTTGAGTTTTGATCTTATGGTAACTACACCTGCTAGGACCCTAATTGCTAATGCCGCATGCATGCATTGTTCAGTAGTATATAGAGATAGAACTTTTCATGCCAATATAGTATGCTTACCCCTTAAAAACCTAGATGTAATCCTAGGGATGGATTGGTTGTCCCACTTCCATTGTCTTTTGGACTGTAATCGAAAGAAAGTGGTGTTCCCAGACTCGGATCTTTTCGAGTATCTTTCTACTAACCACATTAGTGCATCGTTGAGCGAGGGCACTCAGAAGTACTTTTCATTACTAAGTCTGGAGGGAAGGAAAGACTCGGATGTTTATGGCATTCCGGTGGTGCGAGACTTTGCTGATGTTTTTCCTGGAGACGTACCTGGACTACCGCCAGTACGCGATGTAGAGTTTGTGATCGACATTGTACCCGGAACCGGACCGATTTCGATTGCACCTTACCGTATGGCACCTGCAGAGTTAGTAGAGTTGAAATCTCCGTTGGAGGATCTCTCGGCAAAAGGATTCATTCGACCAAGTGTTTCACCGTGGGGAGCGCCAGTGCTTTTAGTCAAGAAGAAAGACGGGAAGTCGAGATTGTGTGTGGATTATCGACAACTAAACAAGGCGACGGTCAAGAAAAGATACCCGTTACCGAGGATAGATGATTTGATGGACCAACTACGAGGGGCGGCCGTATTTTCCAAGATAGACTTGAAGTCAGGCTATCATCAGATCAGAGTGAAGACTGAGGATACACCGAAGACTGCTTTCAGAACACGTTACGGACACTACGAGTACCTAGTGATGTCGTTTGAAGTGACAAATGCACCTGCTGTTTTCATGGATTACATGAACCGCATCTTTCATGAGTTTTTGGATCGGTTTGTAGTGGTGTTTATTGACGACATACTGATCTATTCGAAGGACACGAAGGAACATGAAGAACATTTGCGCCAAGTTTTACAAGTGTTGAGAGAGAAAAAGCTGTATGCGAACCCTTCCAAGTGTGAATTCTGGCTGGAGGAAGTCAATTTCTTAGGCAATGTTATCTCAAAGGAAGGCATAGCTGTGGACCCAGCGAAAGTGAAGACTGTTTTGGCTTGGGAACAACCGAAGACAGTGACAGAGATCAGAAGTTTTGTGGGTTTAGCTGGATATTATAGACGCTTCATTGAGGGATTTGCCAAGATTGTTGGACCTTTGACTCAACTGACGAGGAAGGATCAACCTTTTGCATGGACTGAGGTGTGTGTATCAAGTTTTCAGACACTGAAGGAACGTTTGACGACGTCACCTGTGCTTATTTTGCCACAACCGGAGGAACCTTATGAGGTCTATTGTGATGCTTCACATCAAGGCTTGGGATGTGTACTGATGCAACATCGGAAAGTGGTGGCTTATGCTTCGAGATAGTTGAAGACTCACGAGAAGAACTACCCGACTCACGATTTGGAGTTAGCTGCCATTGTGTTTTCGCTTAAAATCTGGAGGCATTATCTCTATGGTTGTACTTTCACGATATTTAGCGATCACAAGAGTCTTAAATACTAATTCGATCAGAAGGAGCTGAACATGAGGCAACGAAGATGGATGGAGTTTATCAATGACTACGAGTTTACGCTGCAATATCACCCTGGGAAGGCAAATGTAGTTGCTGATGCTTTGAGTAGGAAGATGCATGTCTCGTCAATGATGGTTAAAGAGCTAGAGTTGTTGGAACAATTTCGAGATATGAGTTTAGGTGTGACACCGTCTGAGGGAATGTTGAAGTTCGGAATGATCAGAATTGCCAGTGGACTGATGGAAGAGATTAGAGAGCAACAATTGCAAGATGTGTTTCTGCTAGAGAAGAGGAACTTAGTAATTCAAGGGAAAGACCCGGAGTTCAAGATAGGAACTGACAATATCCTACGATGCAAAGACAGGGTTTGTGTACCCAACAATCCAGAATTGAGAAGGCTAATCATGGATGAAGGACACAAGAGCAAATGGAGCATTCATCCTGGAATGACAAAGATGTATCAAGACTTGAAACTGAATTTTTGGTGGCCGGGAATGAAGAAACAAGTGGCCGAGTATGTAGCTGCATGTCTGACTTGTCAGAAGGCTAAGGTAGAGCATCAGAGACCTGCTAGTATGCTACAGAGTTTAGACGTGCCAGAATGGAAATGGGATAGCATCTCCATGGATTTCGTGGTAGCTTTGCCAAGAACACAGAAGAGACACGATTCGATTTGGGTAATTGTGGATCGTTTGACCAAGTCAGCGCATTTTGTACCAGTGAGAACTACCTACAACGTGGAAAAGTTGGCTGAGATTTATGTGGCTGAGATTGTGCGACTTCACGGAGTTCCGACGAGTATTGTGTCTGATCGGGATCCAAAGTTTACTTCGCACTTTTGGGGAGCTCTTCATGACGCGTTAGGAACCAAGCTAAGATTGAGTTCGGCGTATCATCCACAAACTGATGGGCAAACAGAGAGAACTATTCAGTCGCTAGAAGATCTACTACGTGCTTGTGTCTTAGACAATAGAGGAAGCTGGGATGATCTTCTGCCATTGATCGAATTTACATACAACAATAGTTTTCATGCGAGCATTGGGATGGCACCGTATGAGGCTTTGTATGGTCGAAATTGTAGAACACCGTTGTGTTGGTATCAAGATGGGGAGAGTTTGTTGATTGGGCCAGAACTTCTGCAACAGACGATTGAGAAAGTTAAGCAGATCAGAGAAAAGATGAGAGCTTCGCAGAGTAGACAGAAGAGTTATGCCGATCAGCGACGCAGAACCCTAGAGTTTGAAGAGGGCGACCATGTGTTTCTACGAGTAACTCAGACTACGGGAGTAGGGCGAGCTATTAAGTCAAGGAAGCTCACGCCAAAATTCATTGGACCTTACCAAATCACTCGACGTGTTGGACCAGTTGCGTATCAGATTGCGCTACCACCGTTTCTTTCCAACATTCACGATGTATTTCATGTGTCACAGTTAAGGAAGTACATCTCAGACCCGACTCATGTAATCGAGCCAGACAACGTTGAACTGAAGGATGATTTGACTTTTGAGGCACCGCCGGTTAGCATTGGGGACAGAAGAGTGAAACAGCTGAGAGGGAAGCAAATTGCATTAGTGAAAGTGATATGGAACAACGATACGGGAGACGCTACATGGGAATTGGAAGACAAGATCAAGGAACTGAATCCCGGACTTTTCGCAGAACTCTGAGTTTCGAGGACGAAACTTTCTTTTTGGAGGGGAGTATTGTAAGACCCGGATTTACAGAACTAGTTATTTTTCCGACTCACGCGTAGGATCAGTGTAAGCGTGACAGGAGTTTGCTGTTTGGGAAAGTTCAATGAAGAAGAAAGTTTAGGATTTGCTTGAGGATAGTATCATAGTCGTTTTAGGAGTCAGTGCGAGTCGTCTGCACACCTGCCTTATGGCGAGAGTGTCCAGAATAGGCTAATTCCGCTCTTAAAACAATGTCTAAGAGAAATTTCAAATCCTTGGAAAAATAAGAAGTTCTCTTTATTTTTCCTTCGACCAGTGTTTCATTTCGGAACCCTGGACTGTACGCACGATAGGATTCACTTCTCGGAAGTCCGACGACGCTAATTCCTTTGCTTCAAAAACCCTAAATTCAATCACTGAATGAGGACTTTTTCTATTCGGAGCTTTTAACGAAGTTTCCATCCGCATTGCCAGATTTCTTTCGACGTTTCCAATCTTCTCCAGAACGAAGTTTTGTCGTCTGACCTTCACAGCAAAAAGTAGTTTTTCGGGGCAATTTAACTTACACCGCTTTTGGATCGTTTTTCCCTAATTCTAGAGATTTGTTTTGAGTTCTGGAATTCTGTCTCCAGAATCTCGCTTAGAATTCACCGATGAACGTGCTGCAAAAATCAGAATCGCGAAATTTTCATTTTCCCACGATTTCACCTTCCTATAAATAGTAAAAAAATCAAAATATCTTCCCATTCTACACACTTGAGGCCGCGAATTGAGGAGAGAAAGGACGAGAGGAGAATTTCGCTGAAACTTGACCGATCTTCGAGCTGTTTGTCCCTACTGCAAGGTATCGAGGTAACTAGCTTGATTCTTACCTCTGATCGTTCTTTTTACTGCGTTTCTTTAGCTATTTCTGTGCTCAAAGTTTCGAGCTTTTCGTAAAACTGTCAGTTTTTCCTGATTTTTCTGTTGGGATATCTTCTATACTTGCCCAACAGCCTAGAACACTCGCCGTTGTTCGCCGATTTCGATCGAGTTGTCAGAGATCTGAAAAACTGTGTAAAAACCCTTTTTGCGCACTTATTGAAACTTTAATGTCGAAAAGTCGCAATCCGACGTAGTGCCTTTAGGATTAGTTGCTACAAATGTCGTTAGGAACATCGCTATCAAATTTGTTTTCCGAAGTTTTAACTTTGAGTTTTTGAGCTTTTATTTTGGACCAAAACGCCCCTGAATAGCCGTATTTTGACCCGGTTGTTCTAAAATTTTTCCGACAGTTTCTTTACCCTAGTTTTACCCTAAAACTACCTTGTAATTAAATTAGATCGAATAAAAAGCGCCGGAGCCTTTTTCCTCTTGTGGCCAAGAGCATGTTTTAGTGCGGGGGGGAGTTTTTCGTTTGCGAAAACTTGTTCTTTCGTGCTCGATTGTTGTACTCTGAAGCTTTAATGCTTTGTCTATCGTTAATTAGCTGTATTGTGATCGAGCTAATCGATTTTGTTGGATTTCTGCTTTGTTTTCTCCGAGGTTCAGTTGAAGGAACTTTGGGTTTTTCAGAGCATTTGTGTGAAGAGAACCTAGACCAAGAGACTAGAGCAACTCGAGGTTAGGGCAACTTACCTATTAGCTAAGACTGCATGATAGGCGTCGATAAATTCGACTTATGTTTTATTTTGATATTGATTATGATGATGGATTAATGTTATTATGTTTTTCATGACTTATGATATTGAGATGTTATTGAATTGTGCGTTTTGACGCGACTGCGGAGTGGAGAATCACTGAACTGGTTACTTTTGATCTTTCGGGTTGGGGAAACAACCCTAGGCAAGTACAAATAGGGGTTTGAGACTTAGCCGTTTGTTGGTATACTTAGACTTTCCCCGGGATTTACATTTGGTGGACTTTTGGAAAACTTAGAAAGAAAATCGAATTTTGAAAACTAGAGACTTTAGGAAACTTAGATTTCGAGAAATAAACTCATAACTTGACTAATTCAATTTGAAACGTTTTCATTAACGAATAAACCATAGGGAATCTAAATGGGAAAATGATTGCGAAAGACGGGGAAAAGTCGACTTTGTCGTGGGTTTTGGAGAATTGGTGGACATCACGGAGTGAGCCACGGTGATGAGTGAAAGTCACCGAGTACTTGGGTACTCTTGTTTTTGGAGTTATGTCGTAGGGTCGGCATTAAACTCTTGGGTTTTGAATTTGAGATTTGAGCTAAGCACTTGCGTTGGGAGGACGATTCGATGTTTGGCTAACCATATTGCATCATGCATCATTCGAGGTTTGTACGATCGAAAGATTGGGCCTCGGTGAAGAACGGGAAAGCTTCACGAAGGTTGGGGAATGCCTTCGTCGAAGAACACCTGGGTGTATCTTTGGCATAGCGGGCAGAGTGGCACGACCTACGGTGGTTGGGGCTGATCCGACTATGCATGAGTTTGTAAGCGACACCCGAGCAGAGTTGTCGACACTAGGCCTGTGTCGAGCGGACTCGTGGTGCCCATCCCAAATTGAATTATGCGGATCATCTTGAATTGCATTTCACGCCTACATTCACCCTGACTGGAATTGTATGCTATTTGAATTTTTGAAGCATTGTTAGAACCGATAACATGCTAGGATTATATATATATATATATATATATATATATATATATATATAAATATATATATATAAATGATTTCCAATCCGCCATGTCTAGAAGATCTTTTTCTATGACTAGAAGGAACCAGCCTGAGTCTAGTGCTCGACCTTCCCTCTCTCATGACGGATCTACTATCCATTTGGCTGGATATGTCAATACCACTCCTGTCAAGACTACCTATGACAAGGGTGATGAAGAACAACAATCCACCTTATCTCCAACGTATTCTTCTCTAGAAACCCCTGGAGAAACTTTTGATTTCATTGGAGCAATCACTACTGAATTCGTCATCGACAAAGGAAGTATCAAGGCAGATTTCTACTCTGACCGATGGACTCAGCAAAGAAAATGGTTCTTTGCAAAGTATCAGGGTGAAAAGAGAAAGAAGATCCAAGAAAAATTCTATGGGTTCCTTGAGAAAACCCAGCAAAACATCTTCTTTTTTGAATGGTTTCAAGATTATGCCAACAAGAATTGGAAATCTTACCCCTTCCAAATTGGCATGGTTAAATGGCAGCATAAGGATGGAAAAGAAACCCTTTCTAACCTGCCACCTAAAACTCCTTTCCTTCTTAAAGGAGCTCAATCTACACCTGTCCTAGCTTCTCCCTTCAAGACTAGGAAAGAAGAAGGTGATGTCACTGGTAAAGACATCAAAGACCTCATGGAACAATCCAATTATACCAATAAGTATCTTCAAATTCTTGGAGAATCCCAAGTGAAGGATTGCTCTTCCAGGAAAGGAAAAGAAAAGGTCAAGATTGAGCCTTCCTCTTCTAATCTTGATATCCCTAAAGGATGCCAACTTGAAAAACCTCTTTTCAAACCTTTTCAAATCAGTAGCCGTTCCAGACACTCGGCTCAAACTCTTCGAGCAAAAAAGGAATCTGACAATGAGCTCCTCCAAAAGGTGGTAGAGCAACTTCAGCTTCTCAAACAAGTTATTCCTGAGACTCCGGAACCTCCTGAGACTCCGGAACCTACTCCGGAAGCAGTTTCTAATCCCACTATTACTGCTCCTCCTCCTCCTAAAACTCGTACTTCTACTCGTAATACCTCTACTTCTTTAAATAATATTGAAGATGGTAAGGTTGAGTCTGATTCTGATATTCAATCTATGAAGTCTGACGTTCAATCTATCAAAAGTATTCCGGTCAATACTTTCATTCACAATTCTAAGAATCAGTGGAGAAAAGAAACCAAGCTCTACTATCCTAGAGCTACTGCTCCTGATCTTCTTTTAGAAGAATCTTCAAACTTCAAAAGCTTCAGTGCCAACAATGTCTATGAATGGAATATTGATGGTGAAAACGAGTATGGCATCACCAAAATCCTCCAAAATATGACTATGGTAGCCACTACCTATGTTACCGCCAACAATTGTCCTGAATCTCTTATCGTTGAAGTCTTGGTTGCTGGTTTCTGTGGCCAGCTCAAAGGTTGGTGGGATAATTATCTCACTCAAGACGAGAAGGATCAGATCTTAACTGCTGTCAAGACGGATGAAGAAGGTAATCCTATCATGGAAGATGGCAAATTCATCTCTGATGCTGTCAACTCCTTAATCTTTACCATAGCCCAACATTTTGTTGGAGATCCTTCCCTCATCAAGGACAGATCTGGTGATCTTTTGTCCAATCTTAAGTGCAAATCTTTGGGTGATTTCAGGTGGTATAAGGATACCTTCCTGACCAGGGTTTACACCCGAGAAGACAGCCAACAAGCTTTCTGGAAAGAGAAATTCCTGGCCGGTCTTCCTAAATCTTTTGGCGACAAAGTTCGTGAGAAACTTAGAAGCCAAAATCCGGGGGGAGAAATCCCTTATCATACCCTTAGTTATGGACAGCTCATAGCTATCATTCAAAGAGTTGCTCTCAAAATCTGTCAGGACGACAAAATCCAACAGCAACTCACTAAGGAGAAGTCTCAGAATCGCAGGGATTTGGGTACTTTCTGCGAACAATTTGGTATTCAAGGTTGTCCCAAGAAACCTAAACCCAGAAAGCAAGATCCTCCTCCCAAACAAAAATGGAGAAAGAGATCTAGCAGGAATGATCATAGGAAACCCAAGCCTAGATCAAAACCCCAATCTTCGCAAATTCCAAAGAACCCTCCTGAGACTAGACCCTCTCAAGGAAAAGATGTTACCTGCTACAACTGCGGCAAGCCGGGCCATATTAGCAGGTATTGCAGACTCAAAAAGAGAATCTCTGAGCTTCATCTTGAACCTGAGATCGAAGACAAGATCAACAATCTTCTCATTCAAACTTCTGATGAAGAAGAATCTAATCCTTCGGATTATGAGGTCTCTGAAGACCTAAATCAAATTCAGAATGATGATTCTCAATCATCATCCTCCGTCAATACCTTGTCTATCAACACTTTGACCAATGAACAAGATCTACTCTTCAGGGCCATTAATTCTATCCCTGATCCTGAGGAAAAGAAAATCTATTTGGAACGCCTCAATTCTACTCTTGAAGATAGGCCTCCCAAAAGTCCTATAACCACTAATAAATTCAATCTTAGGGATACTTTCAAGCGTCTTGAGAAATCTACGGTCAAGCCCGTCACTATTCAAGACCTCCAATCTGAAGTCAATTCCCTTAAGACTGAGGTTAAAAGCCTCAAACAAATCCAAAGCAGTCAGCAGCTTATTTTGGAGTAACTGACTAGAAATTATGAGGAAGATGATTCTTCTGTACCTGATTCCAATCCAGCTCCTAACGACAACTGCGAGGACTTTCTGGAAAATATTAACCAGGTCACCATTCAGAAATTCTTCATCCTTGTCAAAATCCTCATAGGTGATTTTATTCTCGAAATCCCTTCCCTCTTTGACACAGGGGCAGATTCCAGTTGTATTTCGGAGGGACTCATTCCCACCAGATATTTTGAGAAAACAACTGAGAAGCTCAGCGCTGCCGAAGGATCTAGACTAAAAATCAAGTATAAAATCCCCTCAGCTATCATCAAAAATGGTAGTCTTGAAATCGAAACTCCATTTCTGTTAGTCAGAAATTTGAGTCAAAAAATCATTATAGGGACCCCTTTCATTAAGAAGCTCTTCCCCTATAATACTGACGTAGATGGCATTACTGTCCAGCACCTTGGACAGCCGATTTTATTCAAATTCTCTGAACCCCCCATAGAAAAGACTTTGAATGTCATATCCTACAAGGAGAAGCAGATTAACTTCCTCAAGGAAGAAATCTCTTACAAAACCATTGAAGTTCAATTACAACAACCTTCTGTCAAATCAAGGATTGAGAATATTTTGGAAGATATTCAATCTAACATCTGTTATGATCTACCCAACGCCTTTTGGGAAAGGAAGAGCCATATGGTGGAACTTCCTTATGAAAAAGATTTTTCAGACAAACAGATTCCAACCAAGGCTAGGCCTATTCAAATGAATGAAGAACTTCTTCATTTATGCCAAAAGGAAATCAATGATCTCCTTGAAAAGAAACTTATTCGCAGGAGTAAGAGCCCTTGGTCCTGTGCAGCCTTCTATGTCAACAAACAAGCTGAGATAGAACGGGGAACCCCTAGGCTGGTTATTAACTACAAACCTCTCAATCAAGCCCTTTGTTGGATTAGATATCCTATCCCCAACAAGAAAGATCTCTTAGCCAGACTGCATGATGCTAAGGTCTTTTCAAAATTCGACATGAAATCTGGATTCTGGCAAATCCATTTGCAAGAGAAGGATAGGTATAAAACTGCTTTTACTGTTCCTTTTGGGCAGTATGAGTGGAACGTTATGCCTTTTGGGCTAAAGAACGCCCCATCTTAATTCCAAAGGATTATGAACGAAATCTTCAATCCTTATTCCAAATTCACTATTGTCTACATTGACGATGTTCTAATCTTTTCCCAAACTTTAGATCAACATTTCAAACATCTCAAAACGTTCATCTCTGTTATCAAAAGGAATGGCTTGGCTGTATCCAAGACAAAGGTCAGTTTGTTCCAAACCAAAATCAGATTCCTTGGTCACAACATCCACCAAGGAACCATCATTCCTATCAATAGAGCCATCGAGTTCACGGATAAATTTCCTGATCAAATCATTGACAAAACCCAACTACAAAGATTCCTGGGTTGTCTCAATTATGTTGCGGACTTCTGTCCTCAACTCAGTACCATAATCAAACCCCTTCATGATAGACTCAAGAAGGATCCTCCACCTTGGTCCGATATTCATACCAATGTGGTCAAACAAATCAAACTTCGTGTCAAGAATCTCCCTTGTCTTTATCTCCCTAATCCTCAAGCTTTCAAAATTATTGAAACTGATGCCTCTGATATTGGCTTTGGTGGTATTTTGAAACAAAAGGTTTTTGACAAGGAACAAATTATTGCTTTTACTTCAAAACATTGGAATCCTGCTCAACAGAATTATTCTACTGTCAAAAAAGAAGTTTTAGCAATCGTTTTATCTATTTCAAAATTTCAATCTGATTTGATTAATCAAAAATTCTTAGTCCGTGTAGACTGCAAATCTGCGAAAGAAATCTTACAAAAAGATGTCAAAAACTTAGCTTCAAAACATATCTTTGCCAGATGGCAAGCTATTTTAAGCGTTTTTGACTTCGATATTGAATATATAAAAGGATCTAACAATTCTCTCCCTGATTTCCTCACTCGTGAATATTTGCAGGGAAGATCATAAGATGTCCTCCAGAGGAGGATCCTCCTCCTCCCGAGGAAGAGGAAGAAACAAAGAAAAGAGCAAAGGTATTATAATCTCTGACTCTTTAATCTTATCTGGGCCCACTGCCCATCAATCTGGACCCACTGTCCAAAAATTTGAGCCCACTGCTCAAAACCAATCTTCACAACCAAAACAAACCAAAGCTGATTATGCTTTATCAATTCCAACTCTCCTTGCCTTCAAACAAGCAGGCCTGGATAATGTTCCTCAGGGACTCATCAATTTACCAAATAAATCTTGGGCCAGCATCGCTGATAAAGATGATGACCTAGATCTCCAATCCCTCCAATCTTTTATTGAAAGAACAAAAAGCTTAGCAACTCATGATGGAAAGAAACCTGTTGTTGTTGCCCAATCTAGCCCAGTTACCCAATCTAACCCAAAATCGGAATATTTGACCAAAACTATCTCCAAATTCCAAACCTTGATTGAACCAGAATGGTGGGACCATTCAGGAGGGAACCTCGCCAATAAAATTGGTACTAAACTTTTCCCTGGTTATCTTGATCCAATCCACCCAAACAAAACCCAGAGATTCTATGAGTTTATCTTGGTTGATACAAACAGTGTGGATATTAAGCATTTTAGGGATAAAAATGACAACTCCCTAATTACCCACTCCACACTCCAAATTCTCCGTGTCCTTCGTCCCACTGACTTTGGACCCAATCCAAACACCTACAGGAAATTTTCCCAGAATTTTGACCCTATAGGTTTTAATTATTGGGATTACATCAAAGCTTGGGAATTTACAATCCTTGGCCTGCAAAACCAAAATTTCAAGCATTCTTGGCTCATTTACTTCAAATGGACCAACAAATATTCCTTTCCAATTTGGTTCCATTCCTGGTGGAGCTTCTTTGGTCCAACTACTGAAATCTTTCCCCCTGAAGTTCTGGAGGGATACAATCTTTTCCTGAAACATTGGGACAAAGAGTTTAACAATTATCCTGATTGTTTAAACTTTTATACAATCTTTTCCCTTTCTTGGGTATTCTCTTGGAGGTACGGTCTTAAAGCCAAACCCCAACCAATTCTCAACAAACATGCCCTTATCAAGTGGTGGAAGGCTTTTGATGCTTCCAAAGCTCACAAGGATAAAGTAATTCAATGGTTCAAAAACAACCAGAAATATCTCAAGCATGCAAGTCCGCAAACCAGCCTCTTGCTAAATCAAAAGGCCCACATCACAGCGGCCCTTGCAGGAGCTTCAACAGAAGAAGACTTGCTAAGAAATCTTCAATCTGCTCTTCAATTATTGAAGGAACCAATTAAGCAAGCCTCATCTTCAAAGGCCCCTCAACACAAAGTCTCCGAGCCATCCTCTCTTGGGTCGTCAGATTTTGTCCAAACCACAGAATCAGATGATGATGACTTCTGCTAAGTTTGTCGTCTTGTAATCATTTTATTCTGTAATAATTCAATTTTTGTACTGTAGCAACAGTAAAATTGACTTTTTACTGTAGCAAATAGTGCCAGTCAAATAGTACCGTCTACCGGAACTATTCAACCGGAACTATTCAAACAGTGTCCAATCTTTTTCTTTAAATAGGCTCATTCTGAACCTTGTTAATCAGAGTTTGGTAGAGCTTAGATAGAGAGTTTAGAGAGAGAAACACTGAGAGAATTCCTTCTGTAAGTTCTCCTTCAGTTTTCCTTTCTTTCAATCTTTTCAGTTTTAAGTTTCAGTTTTTCAGTTTTTAATTTTCAGTATTGTAATCTATGTTTATGTAATATATATCTTGTTCAAGTTTTATTTTTCTGTTTATGGAAGGCTGAGCCTCCTGTTTTAATTCCTGTTTTTAATTTCTGCAATTTAATTTTCTGCAAAAAGCCCCTCCGTGGTGGCGTCCTACTTCTCTTAATCCTCTTCTCATCCCCCTCCTTTGTAAGGCCCAAGTTTTAACGCTTTGGATAAGTGAATAAAATAAAAGAGTTTATTTGATTAAGATAAATTTGTGAAGGAAAAAGGTTCAAGAAAAGTCCAAGAATTTATCGAAAAACCGATAAGAGTTATAGCACGACTAACATACGCTTAATCCTAGGTCAAAGGTATTAGTGAATAGTTAATTTACGCTTTAGGACACGATGGAAACTAATTCCAAAAATCCTCAGAGAAATGTTAGAACTTCTCTTTTCCGTCCTTAAACAATTATTTCGATGCGAAATCCTGGAAAGTACGAACGTCAAATTTCAATTCTCGGAAGTTTGCCGAAACGGAATCCCTGATAGTTCGAGAAACCTAAGATCGACAGACGATGAAGACTTTTTCTATTCGGAGCTGCAAATGAAGATTCCACCCGCGTTCTCCTATTTCTTTCGTCATTCCCAATCTTTCTTCAGAAGGAAGTTTTCTCATCCGACGATCACTGCAAAAAGTAGTTTTTCGGGATAAACCGACTTACACCGACTTATGCCGATTTTGGATCTTTTGGTTTAATTCCAAGAATCCTGTTTTGAGTTCTGGAATTCTGTCGCCAGAACCTATCTTAGAATGCGCAGAGGAACGCGCAGGAAAAATCGGAATCGCAAAAAAATCTTTTTTCCGCTTTTTCCAAAACCTATAAATAGCTTGAAAATTAGATTTTTTGCAAAAAAATACCCATTTCCCCTCCCCAAACCCGCGAGCACCTAGAAAGAGAGAGAGATCCGGATCTACGTCGTTTCTTGCCCGTTTGTTTCACCGATCGTCACTAATCGAAGACCTCGAGGTAGGTAAACTATACTCTCCTTCGAATCGTCGTTTCTGTCCACTTCTCCTACGACTTTCTGAGTTCAAAATTTTGAGGTTTTTGAAAAACTGTTCAAATACGCTGATTTCAGTGTCTAAACTTCTTCCCTGCATGCTCCTGAGCGTGTTCTGCGGATTAGATTTTGTCGAATGTCGACGAAATGCCGCCGGGATCAATTTCTACCTTAAATACCCATTTTTCGGCAAAGTCGCAACCTTTACGCTCTAATCTATCGACTTGGCTTAGTGCTAGTAGGATTTGTCGTCATAAACGTCGTTGTGGACGTCCCCATCCAATTTGTTTTTCAAAAATCCAATTTTGAAATTTTGAGCTAAAAATAATGACCAAACTACCCCTATATCAGTTTTCGATCCGAAAATTTTTCCGAGCTTAGAACCGTCTTAGTTACGGCGTATGTTAACCTAGGAACCAAGTTTGATCGAAGAAAAATCGACCCTCCCAATTAAGGAAAGTGGCCGAGAGCTATACCAAGGGGGGAGGAAATCCGACTTTTTCGAAAACTTGTCTTAACGCGTTAGATTGTCGTACCACAGAGTTTGTAATGTACCGTGTAACCCTAGGACTTATTGCTTGCTGAGTTTCTGACTCAATGTGTTGATTTCTGTGATTTTGGCTTAAGGTTCTTTTGAGGAGTTTCCTGGAGATCAAGGCGAGGAACGTGAAGGAGGTTGTGAGGAAAACGCTGGAGGAGTTACAGGTGAGGGCTACTCTCTGAATTACTAGATAATGCTTTAGGTGTCGATGAAATTCGACTTGATTTATGTGTTATGCACCTAATTGCTAAATGTCTGAAATGATTTCTGAGGCTTCGGCCGAACTTGTTGAGTACTTGATGCCATGATATTGTGTGCTAAATGATTCACATGCTATGTGCTACATGGTTAACTTAGGATGTGTTGGAATATGCTGTTTATGCCTATTGGTTGGGCTGTTTCATGATGCTATTCCACTCGTGCCTATGTTTCTGGAAAGTGAGGATTACGGGCAAGTCATGCCGAATTTTTATGAGATTTTGAGAGAGTTTGAAAGGACGAACGAAGTTCGGACCTTGTTATGTTTTAATGGATCGAGACCTTCTCAGAAATTAATTGGGATTATGGGATCCCTGAAACTCATAGGAAGTATCATAAGACTAAACGAAATCTATTTTCTCAAAGAAAATTCATAAGACATTAATCAATCTCTAAACCCCTTGAACAATGATAACAACTTTAGATAAGAGCTTAGAGCCTGAATATTAGTCTTGAAGATATGATAAGTGTCGTCGAGTCCAAGTTTTGAGGAACTTACAAGTGTTCGAGTATGTTGATACTCTTTTCGCTCGATGAGCAGTTTATTGTTTGGCTATCTAAAGTTTAGCCGGAGACTATAAGTTTCCAAGTACTTCGGTACCTTTTCGCTCGATGAGCAGTTTATTGATTGGCTATCTAAAGTTTAGCCGGGAACCATGAGTTCCAAAGTATCTTCTTCTTCTTTTGATTAATTCATTTTGTCGCAGAATCGACGTTTGCCTTAGGGTAGGCTTTTTAGAGACAATAAGTTAGCTAGAACACGTGACGACGTGTCGAGTGAGGTCGGAGACGTTGTTTGGCTAATCACTTGCATTCATGCACTCATTTTGAGGTTAATACACGGCGTGATACCGGACCTCGGTGGATTCCAAAATGGTCATAAGACCCGGATTTCCATATTTAGGACACTACGGTGGTCCTTAGTAGCAGACGGAATGGCAGACCTACGGGTTCACTGCTGATCTGACTACTTTTGTGTGGTGTAAGAGGCGCCCGAGCGGAATGGTCCCACTTTGGCCGGTGTTAGGGCTGACTCGATGGTGTCCATCCTTCTTCCGGAATGCATTTTGTTACCCAGCATTGCATTTCATGCAACATACATGCTGACTTAGTTGCTGAGTGTGATTGGTACCTGTTTATCCTACTTGAGGCATGCTAATTGTTATTATTATCTTTATATTCATTGTGATATATGCAACCCTAGGATGTTATCCCTAAACGTATAAGCCTGAGAGGCTAAATAATTATTACCCTATATATCTGGTTTTATTATTTATATAATTCTTTGGAGTTGACCCTCGCGTCTTCTGTGTGTGTTTGGGCGGACTACGCCATTGTCAGTTGAGTATGGCGGACCGGTTCACGATGGTTCACCCTTCAGGGGAAACTAGGTTGAAGAAGCTTGATCAGGAGGACTACGGTTCAGGGGTGGTCGACCCCGCTGGCCACCGAGCGACTTACTCGAGATGGGATTAGTGTAGGAGTAGTGTCGATGCTCTGACCGTCATGCTTCAGTTTTGGGGACAGGGTAGTTTCCTACCGGTAGCTTTTTGTGTGGTTTCCTATGGAGATCACAGAGAGCTGGTTGGATTTAGGGGGTCTTTTCTTAGGCCGCTGGGCCAACTTGTTCTCAGATTTTGAGGTTTAGTGTTGCGGACACAGTATTTTTACCTTGGTTTGTACTTTTGCCTACGGGCGTTACTCTCTTTTACTTTCCGTCACTGGAGGTTTACTCGTGACGTGGTTTACAACTTACAGTGGGGGCTGTAATCATATTGTATATTAGTTCTGTTATCTTCGTTTTAGAGTTTCATCTCTTTCTGTCTTTACTTACATTATCGAAAAAAAATAATTCACGTTTTTCCGCTTAAGTTATTTCTTTGGTTACTAAAGTGACGCCACCGAAATCGGGGTGTTACATCCTTCTGCTTCCGACCCCCTCTTGGTATCAGAGCCTGATGGGGAAGTAGGAACATGCTAAATATGTTAGATATAAGTTATTTCTCTGTTCTGTTCTTATATAATTAAGCACTATGGTCAGGATCTGGACTGGTAGTACAATTTGAACTAAACTAAAATGAAAGCTCTTTTGAAAACCTTATAGGATTATTACTATTCAGACTTATGATCATCTCTGCAGCGGAGGCGTTGAAGGCAGTAAGTCCCTGTGTGGCAGTAAGTCTATATTGGCCATACTACAGACATGTTATTAAGTTCTGAATATTTTTAATGTCCTTGTTTAGTTTCTTTTTGTGGTGGCTTAAGTCTAATCCAGATCTATACTGCTCAACTATTAAGAACAACGCAGAACCTAACTTATATTTCTAATTTATTTATCTGTTTCTATAGAACCAGGTGATGGCGATGATACTTACGGGTGAGGAAGATCTATCTTTCTTGATGCTTCGCTCTTTCTCTTCTAAGCTTTCTTTCAGATCTTCCCAACCCTCTTCTTCTTCTATCGATCATCCTCATCAATCCAAACAATTATCCAAATCTGTCTTCAAAGAAGAAATTCATTTTGAAGATATCAATCAAGATCTTGACAACTGGGAAATTCCAAAAATTTCTCATGCTGAGATCTACAAACCAAACGGATCCTTTTTCAAACGATCAGATTTCATTATCAAAACCGTTGAGCAAACCTACAAGCTCAGATCTGATGATGAAGAAATCCATCTGCTTTCCGAGAAAAGCACAAAGAACATATCAGCAAGAACTTCAACTATCTTCATATAGGTAGTGTTCAAGTTGGTCTTAAACCCCTAACCAGGAAATCTCTTGACATCGCTGTACTCCTTTGTCTTAGGGATGTTAGACATAATCAATTCCATGACTCCCTCTTAGGAACGGTTGAAACCAGCCTGAGTAATGGACCAATCTTTTTCAATTGCTTCCCAGATCTAACTGTTAGTCTGGAAGATAAAAACATCCTTGATGTCCTCTTCCTAAATATCAAGCTTCACGGCCTTGATATGAAGGAGGATTCCATTCCCATCTCCTTAATCTACAGGGTTCAATACAAGGTAATGAACTCCATCAAATCTTATTTCTTGCGAACCAATTGTGAGAAATCCGGGGAAACAACTCTTTTCCTTACAGATTATGATAAGGCAAACGTTATTGTTCCCAAAACCATCCAATGGAGTGATATCACCCTTCCAGAAAAATGGTCTTTGGAAAAGGCTACTCCAGCCCAACCTGTTGAAACTCCTGAGTTTCGTGAAATCATCCAACACCAATCTGGCCAAGTAGATCTCATCTTTGATAGGAGAAATTCCTTCTCTATCCCTAGATCTATTAGGACATCCTCAAATGATTTCCAATCCGCCATGTCTAGAAGATCTTTTTCTATGACTAGAAGGAACCAGCCTGAGTCTAGTGCTCGACCTTCCCTCTCTCATGACGGATCTACTATCCATTTGGCTGGATATGTCAATACCACTCCTGTCAAGACTACCTATGACAAGGGTGATAAAGAACAACAATCCACCTTATCTCCAACGTATTCTTCTCTAGAAACCCCTGGAGAAACTTCTGATTTCATTGGAGCAATCACTACTGAATTCGTCATCGACAAAGGAAGTATCAAGGCAGATTTCTACTCTGACCGATGGACTCAGCAAAGAAAATGGTTCTTTGCAAAGTATCAGGGTGAAAAGAGAAAGAAGATCCAAGAAAAATTCTATGGGTTCCTTGAGAAAACCCAGCAAAACATCTTCTTTTTTGAATGGTTTCAAGATTATGCCAACAAGAATTGGAAATCTTACCCCTTCCAAATTGGCATGGTTAAATGGCAGCATAAGGATGGAAAAGAAACCCTTTCTAACCTGCCACCTAAAACTCCTTTCCTTCTTAAAGGAGCTCAATCTACACCTGTCCTAGCTTCTCCCTTCAAGACTAGGAAAGAAGAAGGTGATGTCACTGGTAAAGACATCAAAGACCTCATGGAACAATCCAATTATACCAATAAGTATCTTCAAATTCTTGGAGAATCCCAAGTGCAGGATTGCTCTTCCAGGAAAGGAAAAGAAAAGGTCAAGATTGAGCCTTCCTCTTCTAATCTTGATATCCCTAAAGGATGCCAACTTGAAAAACCTCTTTTCAAACCTTTTCAAATCAGTAGCCGTTCCAGACACTCGGCTCAAACTCTTCGAGCAAAAAAGGAATCTGACAATGAGCTCCTCCAAAAGGTGGTAGAGCAACTTCAGCTTCTCAAACAAGTTATTCCTGAGACTCCGGAACCTCCTGAGACTCCGGAACCTACTCCGGAAGCAGTTTCTAATCCCACTATTACTGCTCCTCCTCCTCCTAAAACTCGTACTTCTACTCGTAATACCTCTACTTCTTTAAATAATATTGAAGATGGTAAGGTTGAGTCTGATTCTGATATTCAATCTATGAAGTCTGACGTTCAATCTATCAAAAGTATTCCGGTCAATACTTTCATTCACAATTCTAAGAATCAGTGGAGAAAAGAAACCAAGCTCTACTATCCTAGAGCTACTGCTCCTGATCTTCTTTTAGAAGAATCTTCAAACTTCAAAAGCTTCAGTGCCAACAATGTCTATGAATGGAATATTGATGGTGAAAACGAGTATGGCATCACCAAAATCCTCCAAAATATGACTATGGTAGCCACTGCCTATGTTACCGCCAACAATTGTCCTGAATCTCTTATCGTTGAAGTCTTGGTTGCTGGTTTCTGTGGCCAGCTCAAAGGTTGGTGGGATAATTATCTCACTCAAGACGAGAAGGATCAGATCTTAACTGCTGTCAAGACGGATGAAGAAGGTAATCCTATCATGGAAGATGGCAAATTCATCTCTGATGCTGTCAACTCCTTAATCTTTACCATAGCCCAACATTTTGTTGGAGATCCTTCCCTCATCAAGGACAGATCTGGTGATCTTTTGTCCAATCTTAAGTGCAAATCTTTGGGTGATTTCAGGTGGTATAAGGATACCTTCCTGACCAGGGTTTACACCCGAGAAGACAGCCAACAAGCTTTCTGGAAAGAGAAATTCCTGGCCGGTCTTCCTAAATCTTTTGGCGACAAAGTTCGTGAGAAACTTAGAAGCCAAAATCCAGGGGGAGAAATCCCTTATCATACCCTTAGTTATGGACAGCTCATAGCTATCATTCAAAGAGTTGCTCTCAAAATCTGTCAGGACGACAAAATCCAACAGCAACTCACTAAGGAGAAGTCTCAGAATCGCAGGGATTTGGGTACTTTCTGCGAACAATTTGGTATTCAAGGTTGTCCCAAGAAACCTAAACCCAGAAAGCAAGATCCTCCTCCCAAACAACAATGGAGAAAGAGATCTAGCAGGAATGATCATAGGAAACCCAAGCCTAGATCAAAACCCCAATCTTCGCAAATTCCAAAGAACCCTCCTGAGACTAGACCCTCTCAAGGAAAAGATGTTACCTGCTACAACTGCGGCAAGCCGGGCCATATTAGCAGGTATTGCAGACTCAAAAAGAGAATCTCTGAGCTTCATCTTGAACCTGAGATCGAAGACAAGATCAACAATCTTCTCATTCAAACTTCTGATGAAGAAGAATCTAATCCTTCGGATTATGAGGTCTCTGAAGACCTAAATCATATTCAGAATGATGATTCTCAATCATCATCCTCCGTCAATACCTTGTCTATCAACACTTTGACCAATGAACAAGATCTACTCTTCAGGGCCATTAATTCTATCCCTGATCCTGAGGAAAAGAAAATCTATTTGGAACGCCTCAGGTCTACTCTTGAAGATAGGCCTCCCAAAAGTCCTATAACCACTAATAAATTCAATCTTAGGGATACTTTCAAGCGTCTTGAGAAATCTACGGTCAAGCCCGTCACTATTCAAGACCTCCAATCTGAAGTCAATTCCCTTAGGACTGAGGTTAAAAGCCTCAAACAAATCCAAAGCAGTCAGCAGCTTATTTTGGAGAAACTGACTAGAAATTATGAGGAAGATGATTCTTCTGTACCTGATTCCAATCCAGCTCCTAACGACAACTGCGAGGACTTTCTGGAAAATATTAACCAGGTCACCATTCAGAAATTCTTCATCCATGTCAAAATCCTCATAGGTGATTTTATTCTCGAAATCCCTGCCCTCTTTGACACAGGGGCAGATTCCAGTTGTATTTCGGAGGGACTCATTCCCACCAGATATTTTGAGAAAACAACTGAGAAGCTCAGCGCTGCCGAAGGATCTAGACTAAAAATCAAGTATAAAATCCCCTCAGCTATCATCAAAAATGGTAGTCTTGAAATCGAAACTCCATTTCTGTTAGTCAGAAATTTGAGTCAAAAAATCATTATAGGGACCCCTTTCATTAAGAAGCTCTTCCCCTATAATACTGACGTAGATGACATTACTGTCCAGCACCTTGGACAGCCGATTTTATTCAAATTCTCTGAACCCCCCATAGAAAAGACTTTGAATGTCATATCCTACAAGGAGAAGCAGATTAACTTCCTCAAGGAAGAAATCTCTTACAAAACCATTGAAGTTCAATTACAACAACCTTCTGTCAAATCAAGGATTGAGAATATTTTGGAAGATATTCAATCTAACATCTGTTCTGATCTACCCAACGCCTTTTGGGAAAGGAAGAGCCATATGGTGGAACTTCCTTATGAAAAAGATTTTTCAGACAAACAGATTCCAACCAAGGCTAGGCCTATTCAAATGAATGAAGAACTTCTTCATTTCTGCCAAAAGGAAATCAATGATCTCCTTGAAAAGAAACTTATTCGCAGGAGTAAGAGCCCTTGGTCCAGTGCAGCCTTCTATGTCAACAAACAAGCTGAGATAGAACGGGGAACCCCTAGGCTGGTTATTAACTACAAACCTCTCAATCAAGCCCTTTGTTGGATTAGATATCCTATCCCCAACAAGAAAGATCTCTTAGCCAGACTGCATGATGCTAAGGTCTTTTCAAAATTCGACATGAAATCTGGATTCTGGCAAATCCAATTGCAAGAGAAGGATAGGTATAAAACTGCTTTTACTGTTCCTTTTGGGCAGTATGAGTGGAACGTTATGCCTTTTGGGCTAAAGAACGCCCCATCTGAATTCCAAAGGATTATGAACGAAATCTTCAATCCTTATTCCAAATTCACTATTGTCTACATTGACGATGTTCTAATCTTTTCCCAAACTTTAGATCAACATTTCAAACATCTCAAAACGTTCATCTCTGTTATCAAAAGGAATGGCTTGGCTGTATCCAAGACAAAGGTCAGTTTGTTCCAAACCAAAATCAGATTCCTTGGTCACAACATCCACCAAGGAACCATCATTCCTATCAATAGAGCCATCGAGTTCACGGATAAATTCCCTGATCAAATCATTGACAAAACCCAACTACAAAGATTCCTGGGTTGTCTCAATTATGTTGCGGACTGCTGTCCTCAACTCAGTACCATAATCAAACCCCTTCATGATAGACTCAAGAAGGATCCTCCACCTTGGTCCGATATTCATACCAATGTGGTCAAACAAATCAAACTTCGTGTCAAGAATCTCCCTTGTCTTTATCTCCCTAATCCTCAAGCTTTCAAAATTATTGAAACTGATGCCTCTGATATTGGCTTTGGTGGTATTTTGAAACAAAAGGTTTTTGACAAGGAACAAATTATTGCTTTTACTTCAAAACATTGGAATCCTGCTCAACAGAATTATTCTACTGTCAAAAAAGAAGTTTTAGCAATCGTTTTATCTATTTCAAAATTTCAATCTGATTTGATTAATCAAAAATTCTTAGTCCGTGTAGACTGCAAATCTGCGAAAGAAATCTTACAAAAAGATGTCAAAAACTTAGCTTCAAAACATATCTTTGCCAGATGGCAAGCTATTTTAAGCGTTTTTGACTTCGATATTGAATATATAAAAGGATCTAACAATTCTCTCCCTGATTTCCTCACTCGTGAATATTTGCAGGGAAGATCATAAGATGTCCTCCAGAGGAGGATCCTCCTCCTCCCGAGGAAGAGGAAGAAACAAAGAAAAGAGCAAAGGTATTATAATCTCTGACTCTTTAATCTTATCTGGGCCCACTGCCCATCAATCTGGACCCACTGTCCAAAAATTTGAGCCCACTGCTCAAAACCAATCTTCACAGCCAAAACAAACCAAAGCTGATTATGCTTTATCAATTCCAACTCTCCTTGCCTTCAAACAAGCAGGCCTGGATAATGTTCCTCAGGGACTCATCAATTTACCAAATAAATCTTGGGCCAGCATCGCTGATAAAGATGATGACCTAGATCTCCAATCCCTCCAATCTTTTATTGAAAGAACAAAAAGCTTAGCAACTCATGATGGAAAGAAACCTGTTGTTGTTGCCCAATCTAGCCCAGTTACCCAATCTAACCCAAAATCGGAATATTTGACCAAAACTATCTCCAAATTCCAAACCTTGATTGAACCAGAATGGTGGGACCATTCAGGAGGGAACCTCGCCAATAAAATTGGTACTAAACTTTTCCCTGGTTATCTTGATCCAATCCACCCAAACAAAACCCAGAGATTCTATGAGTTTATCATGGTTGATACAAACAGTGTGGATATTAAGCATTTTAGGGATAAAAATGACAACTCCCTAATTACCCACTCCACACTCCAAATTCTCCGTGTCCTTCGTCCCACTGACTTTGGACCCAATCCAAACACCTACAGGAAATTTTCCCAGAATTTTGACCCTATAGGTTTTAATTATTGGGATTACATCAAAGCTTGGGAATTTACAATCCTTGGCCTGCAAAACCAAAATTTCAAGCATTCTTGGCTCATTTACTTCAAATGGACCAACAAATATTCCTTTCCAATTTGGTTCCATTCCTGGTGGAGCTTCTTTGGTCCAACTACTGAAATCTTTCCCCCTGAAGTTCTGGAGGGATACAATCTTTTCCTGAAACATTGGGACAAAGAGTTTAACAATTATCCTGATTGTTTAAACTTTTATACAATCTTTTCCCTTTCTTGGGTATTCTCTTGGAGGTACGGTCTTAAAGCCAAACCCCAACCAATTCTCAACAAACATGCCCTTATCAAGTGGTGGAAGGCTTTTGATGCTTCCAAAGCTCACAAGGATAAAGTAATTCAATGGTTCAAAAACAACCAGAAATATCTCAAGCATGCAAGTCCGCAAACCAGCCTCTTGCTAAATCAAAAGGCCCACATCACAGCGGCCCTTGCAGGAGCTTCAACAGAAGAAGACTTGCTAAGAAATCTTCAATCTGCTCTTCAATTATTGAAGGAACCAATTAAGCAAGCCTCATCTTCAAAGGCCCCTCAACACAAAGTCTCCGAGCCATCCTCTCTTGGGTCGTCAGATTTTGTCCAAACCACAGAATCAGATGATGATGACTTCTGCTAAGTTTGTCGTCTTGTAATCATTTTATTCTGTAATAATTCAATTTTTGTACTGTAGCAACAGTAAAATTGACTTTTTACTGTAGCAAATAGTGCCAGTCAAATAGTACCGTCTACCGGAACTATTCAACCGGAACTATTCAAACAGTGTACAATCTTTTTCTTTAAATAGGCTCATTCTGAACCTTGTTAATCAGAGTTTGGTAGAGCTTAGATAGAGAGTTTAGAGAGAGAAACACTGAGAGAATTCCTTCTGTAAGTTCTCCTTCAGTTTTCCTTTCTTTCAATCTTTTCTGTTTTTAAGTTTCAGTTTTTCAGTTTTTAAGTTTCAGTTTTGTAATCTATGTTTATGTAATATATATCTTGTTCAAGTTTTATTTTTCTGTTTATGGAAGGCTGAGCCTCCTGTTTTATTTTTCTGTTTATGGAAGGCTGAGCCTCCTGTTTTAATTCCTGTTTTTAATATTCCGCAATTTAATTTTCTGCAAAAAGCCCCTCCGTGGTGGCGTCCTACTTCTCTTAATCCTCTTCTCATCCCCCTCCTTCTGCTTCCGACCCCCTCTTAGTATCAGCCCAATCTAGCCCAGTTACCCAATCTAACCCAAAATCGGAATATTTGACCAAAACTATCTCCAAATTCCAAACCTTGATTGAATATTTGCAGGGAAGATCATAAGATGTCCTCCAGAGGAGGATCCTCCTCCTCCCGAGGAAGAGGAAGAAACAAAGAAAAGAGCAAAGGTATTATAATCTCTGACTCTTTAATCTTATCTGGGCCCACTGCCCATCAATCTGGACCCACTGTCCAAAAATTTGAGCCCACTGCTCAAAACCAATCTTCACAACCAAAACAAACCAAAGCTGATTATGCTTTATCAATTCCAACTCTCCTTGCCTTCAAACAAGCAGGCCTGGATATTGTTCCTCAGGGACTCATCAATTTACCAAATAAATCTTGGGCCAGCATCGCTGATAAAGATGATGACCTAGATCTCCAATCCCTCCAATCTTTTATTGAAAGAACAAAAAGCTTAGCAACACATGATGGAAAGAAACCTGTTGTTGTTGCCCAATCTAGCCCAGTTACCCAATCTAACCCAAAATCGGAATATTTGACCAAAACTATCTCCAAATTCCAAACCTTGATTGAACCAGAATGGTGGGACCATTCAGGAGGGAACCTCGCCAATAAAATTGGTACTAAACTTTTCCCTAGTTATCTTGATCCAATCCACCCAAACAAAACCCAGAGATTCTATGACTAGAAGGAACCAGCCTGAGTCTAGTGCTCGACCTTCCCTCTCTCATGACGGATCTACTATCCATTTGGCTGGATATGTCAATACCACTCCTGTCAAGACTACCTATGACAAGGGTGATGAAGAACAACAATCCACCTTATCTCCAACGTATTCTTCTCTAGAAACCCCTGGAGAAACTTCTGATTTCATTGGAGCAATCACTACTGAATTCGTCATCGACAAAGGAAGTATCAAGGCAGATTTCTACTCTGACCGATAGACTCAGCAAAGAAAATGGTTCTTTGCAAAGTTTCAGGGTGAAAAGAGAAAGAAGATCCAAGAAAAATTCTATGGGTTCCTTGAGAAAACCCAGCAACACATCTTCTTTTTTGAATGGTTTCAAGATTATGCCAACAAGAATTGGAAATCTTACCCCTTCCAAATTGGCATGGTTAAATGGCAGCATAAGGATGGAAAAGAAACCCTTTCTAACCTGCCACCTAAAACTCCTTTCCTTCTTAAAGGAGCTCAATCTACACCTGTCCTAGCTTCTCCCTTCAAGACTAGGAAAGAAGAAGGTGATGTCACTGGTAAAGACATCAAAGACCTCATGGAACAATCCAATTATACCAATAAGTATCTTCAAATTCTTGGAGAATCCCAAGTGCAGGATTGCTCTTCCAGGAAAGGAAAAGAAAAGGTCAAGATTGAGCCTTCCTCTTCTAATCTAGATATCCCTAAAGGATGCCAACTTGAAAAACCTCTTTTCAAACCTTTTCAAATCAGTAGCCGTTCCAGACACTCGGCTCAAACTCTTCGAGCAAAAAAGGAATCTGACAGTGAGCTCCTCCAAAAGGTGGTAGAGCAACTTCAGCTTCTCAAACAAGTTATTCCTGAGACTCCGGAACCTCCTGAGACTCCGGAACCTACTCCGGAAGCAGTTTCTAATCCCACTATTACTGCTCCTCCTCCTCCTAAAACTCGTACTTCTACTCGTAATACCTCTACTTCTTTAAATAATATTGAAGATGGTAAGGTTGAGTCTGATTCTGATATTCAATCTATGAAGTCCGACGTTCAATCTATCAAAAGTATTCCGGTCAATACTGTCATTCACAATTCTAAGAATCAGTGGAGAAAAGAAACCAAGCTCTACTATCCTAGAGCTACTGCTCCTGATCTTCTTTTAGAAGAATCTTCAAACTTCAAAAGCTTCAGTGCCAACAATGTCTATGAATGGAATATTGATGGTGAAAACGAGTATGGCATCACCAAAATCCTCCAAAATATGACTATGGTAGCCACTGCCTATGTTACCGCCAACAATTGTCCTGAATCTCTTATCGTTGAAGTCTTGGTTGCTGGTTTCTGTGGCCAGCTCAAAGGTTGGTGGGATAATTATCTCACTCAAGACGAGAAGGATCAGATCTTAACTGCTGTCAAGACGGATGAAGAAGGTAATCCTATCATGGAAGATGGCAAATTCATCTCTGATGCTGTCATATATATATATATATATATATATATATATATATATCAACATATATATCTATACCCCAATCACATGTTGAGTGTATAATTACTTTATTCCGTGAGTTGACCCTAGCGCCTTGGCTTTGGTTTCATATTTGTGTTTGGGCGGTCGGCCTACTGCCAGATGTCGATGGCGGACTGGTTTTCGATGGTCTCTCCCTCGGAGGGGATCAGGTTTGAGTTGGTGGACCGTCATGCCCCCACCGCTTGGGTGATCGATGCTGTGGATCATCGAGCGACGTACCGGGGAAGGGTCATGGAGGAACGGACAGACGAGCGTGGACGTTTAACGAGGGGAGTGCTACGACGCATGGAGCTGAGCTTTGACTTGCCGCCTTCAGTTCGCTGTGGACCAGGTACTGGTCGAGGACCACCTGCACCACCTCCGACTTCATCTTCTTCCGATGACGAGGACCCATCCAAGATCGAGGCTGATGTTGATGCACCTGTTGTGCCACCTACTACTACTGTTGTTGACCCTACCGACGTGGCGTCGTTCTCGAGGCTCGTGGAGCCGAAGAGGGAGCCTGTTGTTCCATCTGCCTCTCGCCGTTTTCCTTTTACTCCACCGCGCGGCTACCGTGTGGAACCCCTGGTTCGGGTGGTGGAGGAGGATGTTCTTACTGAGGAGGTAGATGTTGAGATGGGCTCGACTAGGGTTGTGCGCAGGACAGTTAGGAGGGAGGTCGTGGACTTAGACACGGAGATGATCACGGTGGCTTCCGAGTCTGACTCCGACACCGACGTGGACAGCTACTCACCGAGCGACGAGGGAGAGCAGGAGGAGCTATGAGCGGTACTGGGAGGGTAGGTTAGGCAGGCGTCATATTTTGTGTAGAGCTCTGATTCGTCTTACTTTTGGGACAGGGTAGGTTCCCGATGCATGGCTTTTTGTGTGGTTCTCTTGATGAGGAATCACAGAGAGTCTGTCGGACTATAGGGGTCTTTTGTTTAGGCCATTTTGGGGCCGAATTTCTCTTGGATGACTGTACGTAAAACTTTTTACTTACACTACTGGTTCTGTACATATTTGCCTACGGGTACACTACTTTGGGTTCACTGCAAGTGCGCGTGACGTTGACGTGCAGCTGAGGCTGTACATGTATATATGTTTGTACATCGGTTAGTTTAGTTGCTGGGTTATGTCTTTATTTTTTTATCGCTTTAATTTTAAGGAATCAAACAAAAAAAAATACCTGTTTTCCGCGTAAAGTTTATTTTTGAGTTACTAAAGTGACACTTGGAAATCGGGGTGTTACATTCACGATCACTTTGTGGAGTTGTCGGTAGTCCACACATAGTCTGGACCTTCCATCCTTCTTCTTTACCAACAACACCGGTGCGCACAAATGCACACAATCGTACACCTTGGGACGCAAAAATGGATTCCGAAGCTAACTCTTCCTTCGATTGACATTCCATCAATCGATCTCAGAGTTCAACATCTTAATATAATCAAACACTTAGTCTCAAGTATCACGGCAATGATACTAATCAGACAATCTCACAGTCAAGCAAACATCTTAGCACACAAGTCTACCCAATCTCACCGCGAAGCTTCGAAAACGTCTTTATCAAAACACAAAAACACAACGAGTTCAGAAACTCGTAAGCCCAAAACCCTTAGTGCTCTGGTTTCTCAACCTGGCTCTGATACCACAATGTAACGCCCCGATTTCTCGAGTGTCACACAGTAAACCAAAACATCACCACTTTTGTAAAGAATTTTCGTCGTTACCCTCCTCTCTTGCAACCCACTGTGGAGAGTTCGAGCAAGAACCCTCATCTCCTGGATGCAAGAAGCGACATGGTGCGAAGGTCATCTTGACCTTGCCCCATTCCATAGTCTGTGTCTCGACGACGTTCCCGTGTCGGTCACGTCCCGTGATCATAGCGCTGCCGACATAGAGGCGACGTACCTTGGCAGAGTCGGCCTGCCAGGCGTTGTCCTTGTACTGATCATGTAAATCTATCGTCCACGAGACCAGTGCACTCTTGACCTTCACCATCTGCCCCCCCCCCCAGAATAACATATAAACAAATAACAGGGTCAGATCTCATGTTCTCATATAAACATTCACATATCCATGTAATTCTCATAAATAACAAGATTCAATAAGGAAAAATTCTTAAGTTAAGTCACGGTCAGTCACCTAAGTTTCAGTTAGGCTAACGACCTCACCATTCACACAACCACCTCAACACCAATGGCCAATATCACGATCATCCGCAGATGAACAATTATCGGAGGGGACACACCGTACAACCCTCGATCATGTGGGGAACACACCGTACGCCCACAAGATCACAACGTGACCGCAGTCAACCAAATCACGTGGGGACACAACGTACAACCCACAAAACACCCTCGCGTGCAAGTAACCGTTTGTCTCTAACGGTACCATCGTTCTCATGGTCCATAGTCCTCACTAGACCTATGTTCCAATTATTCACATTTACTTGCAAGCGATTAAGTTCTCATTTCTCTTTGTTAAAGGCTCTATTAAGTCAACCTAGAGTCTTAACATTTTCACAAGACTTATACAACTTAATCACAATAATAACCACAGCACCCAAAGGAATTACAGCTAGATGAGCGACCTTTTGGCAATAACCAAGTTAAGCATATATAAGCTATACTAAGAACTTAGTCATGTTCTCATGTATAGAAATACTTCAGTTATGACCACTTCATAAACCAAGCCAACACATTAACTTGTGCTTGATATGGAAGTAAGAAAACTTGCCGAGAGCCACAGAAATGGCTTGGCCGAACCCTAAAGGGCTCAAGGGTTTTCAAAAACACTTTCTTCCCTCCATATCAAGTTCACAAGACAAGGTCCAGCCAATCAAAAATAAGCAATTTCTCATAAAATTACAGAACTGATCATGTTACAAATTGCATGTTAAAATCATGTGAAAATCTAGGCATATTTGGCATAAAATCATGGTTTTCATACATAAGACCTAGGGTCATTTGCCAAACATTAACCTACTGATCATGGCATCACACAAGCTTCACAAATATGGTAAAAATTCCAGTAGCAATCAGCAACAATCAATACATCAAAAAGCTAAAGAAAAATCCACCAAAACCCAAGTTTTGGGTGTGGCCGAGAGCAGCATTGCTCTAGGGTTTTGATCCCTTTTTGTGAAAAACATTTTGGCCATTCTCTAGGCCATTGTACAGCAGCAAGAGATCATGCTATTCATCATCACAATCAGCCCTAAGCATACAAACAACACAGAATTCGTTCTAGGCAAAAACATGGCAACATAGTCAAGTTTTGGCATCTATGGCAAGTAAGCATGGCATCAAGCTTTGACCATGTTTGTGGCTGCACATATAACACACCCTAAGCCTGCTTTCTACCCTCAACCCTCATACATCATCAATCTAAACCAACTCAGATCATAGGCATGCAAATCAAGGAAAAACTTCCATCATGTAGAAACCTAGACTCTACCCACTAGATCCACCCCTTACCTTAGTCTTAGTGTTTTGAGAAGAATAGGTGAAGATAAATGATTCAAAGAGAATGATCCTTGCTCCCTTCTCCTTGCTCGAAATCTCCTCCTCATCCTTGCTCCTCTACGGCTTCTTCTTCTTCTTCTTCTTCTTCTTCCTCTTCTTCTTTTTCCTTCTTTTCTTCTTCTTCTCTTCCACGACCTTTCTCTCTCTCTCTCACTCTCTCTTTCTTTCTTTCTTTTGCTGAATGTGTGATGAGAATGGAAGTGTGGAAATGTGTTCTAACTCTGCCCTTTTGATCTCTCAAAAAAAACTGAAAACCCCTTCCCTTTTTACCCCTAAACCCACGGCCTCACTAGCATGTACAAGGACCTTCACAAACTTCACCAATTTGAAAGGAGACAAGGCATTAATGCTCATCATTAGCCCATAATTCTCTTGACCGAAACTGTTCTGAAATAACTAGGAGACATAACCCCCAATAATCCCCTTAACTCAAGCAAACCAAGTGAACACACACTCCTCTCCTTCCCTAAGTGAAATCGGCTAGCATACATCATGGGCTAGGTTTTCCTTTTCTCTTCTCCCTTCATAACTTGGCCCAAGCCCAACTAATTACCCTCCTAACTACTGATTAAGAGGATAAAATAAATCAAGGCAAACTCCTTCCCTTGATTTTAAAGAAATAAATTCGGAATTAAGAAAATTTCTTCTAGCAAAATTGCTAGTACAATACAGCCTAACCTTCCGTCACTAAAACATGACTATCTCGGGCAACAGAGGTCGGAATGACCTGAAACTAACGAGAGAATTTAGCTAACTCAGAGAGCTACAACTCTCATGAAGGAAGATTTTCAAGACTAGGTCTTTAAGACCTCTCCAAAATTCACACAAGGTCACGGACAGATTAGCAATTAACTCAAACTTCACTAGAAATTTCACTTTTATTCAATAAATCACTTAAGCAATACATAAGCAAGGTTAGGGTCTTACAATACCACCCTCCTTAAAATAGTTTCGACCTCGAAACTAGGGTTGTACAAACAACTCGGGATGTGACTCCCGCATCTTACTCTCAAGCTCCCAAGTAGCGTCACCCGTCGTTTGATTCCAAATCACTTTCACCAAGGACACCTCCTTGTTTCTCAAGCGTTTGGTACTCTTGTCGACAATCTTGATGGGTGGCATCACCATCGTCAGATCATCCTTTAGCTGAATGTCGTCAGGTTCAAGAACATGAGAATCATCAGCCATGTACTTCCGCAACTGTGACACATGAAGTACATCATGGATATTGGATAGGAAAGGCGGCAACGCAACCCTATATGCCACTGGCCCAACTTGTTCCGTTATCAGGTACGGTCCAATGAACTTTGGAGTAAGCTTCTTAGACTTGATCGCCCTTCCGACACTTGTCATCGGGGTAACCCGTAAGAAGACATGATCTCCAGCTTGAAATTCCAGCTCTTTCCTTCGATTGTCAGCGTAACTCTTCTGACGACTCTGCGAGATCCTCATCTTTTCTTGAATTCGCTTTACTTCTTCGGTGGTTTGCTGAACCAGCTCGGGTCCAATCACTAAGTTCAAACCCTAATCCTTGGAGTATTTATAGAGGCTAAAGATTGAAAGATGCGGTTGGAAGAACCTTACACGCGCAAGCTATATTCAAATCTTCTAAGCATTCTTTCTTTATTGAATTCATTGTGTTTACTACAAGCTTTTAAGAAGAAATTTCTTTGTAAACAATATTTCTTAAACAGTTGTTTAGTTTACCTTTAGGAGGTCAAGGTTGATCGGATCCTAGAGAAGACTAAGAGAGTGAATCTTAGTGTAAGCTAAGTCAGTGTATTGTTAGTCACTTGTAGGTTTCAAGTGTAGTTGTAACAATTATCTGATTAGTGGATTGCCTTCATTCTAAGAAGGAAGAAATCACCTTCACGGGTGGACTGGACTAGCTTGAGTGATTCATCAAGTGAACCAGGATAAAATCCTTGTGTGCTTTTCTATCTCTTATCTTAAGCACTTGTGTCTCGAAGGATTTGTTAAAAATCTTAAGGTGGAAGTTTTATTCTGAAAACGCTATTCAAACCCCCCCTTTCTACCGTTTTTCATACCTTCAAAAACAAGTATGCAAATAACATATGAAGTCAGGAAACACATAATGCAAAATGTCATAAGATAAACACAAATTAAAAGAAAGAAAGATAAATTACTAAGATAGTAAAATCAGGGTAAAAGGAAATAATTAAAACAGAGAGAGTTCCTAAACTAAGACTTGGGTGTTCTGCGGAGAAGCTCAGCAAGCATATCTGCCATACTTTTGACCAGAGCTTCTTGAGTTTCAAGACGTCGTTCAATATTATCAAGTCTGGAAGATCCTGGCTGATTTGAAGCAGACGGAGTGGCTTGATCAGAGGATGGAATTGCAGAGCCTTGTTCAGAGTGAGGAACTTGAGCAGAGGTGGAGGCTATATCAGTAAATGGAATGATCACAAATGCTTGATTCCTAAGAGCATCAGCTTCAGCTTGTAGTCTAGCAACTTGTTTCAGAGCTTCCAACCTTGCAGCTTCGTGTTGTTCAGCTTCAAACCTTGCTGCCGCTTCTTCTTGCTCTTTCTTCTTCCTTGTTTCTTCAATTGCAGCATAGAGCTTGTCTCTTAACTTCTGTTCATTAAGTGCTTCTCTTCTTCTGAAGCGCTGGCTAGCAGCTTCAACTCTTTGATCCTTTTCAGCAGTAAGGAAACCCATCATCACTTCAACTTGGTCAAGCATCCAAGTGCATAGACGATCCCAGTTTTCAGCAACCATGTCTGGTTTCTCACTGAGGTCAATCCGACCATGCACGTTGCGAACCCTTATAGATGCTTCATGATTAAATAAGTTGATGCAATCAAGCAGGGTGTTTGGACCAAGAAAGGTATAGGGAACGATTGAGAGATTCGTTTCAGGTGAGGAAGGATGATTGCTACTAGTAGCTTCATTGACAGCCTGAGGAGAACCAATATGCAGAGTCTGAGGTGCAGAGGTATTGGTCTCAGGGTTTTGAATTAGAAGTTTCAGTCTCAGGATTTGGAGATTTGTCTGAAGAGTGGTTTGAGATAGACTTATCATTCTGAGGAGGAGGAGAAAAAGGAGGAGGTGGTGGTACGGAAGTCAGAGGGACCGCTTTGATTGGAAAATCAGGAGCAACCAGAGGTTCTGGTCTGGGTCCAGGATAGCGGTTTGGGCTTGGAACTCTTAGGTAATATTCAGGAATTTCTGAGAGCCTTTCACTTGCAACTTGAAAGAGTTTTCGAGTAGACTCAAAGTTGTTGGATGGAGAGGAAATGACAACATTGGTAGGAAAGGATACGGAAGGAGTAGGAGAGAGATATTCTCTAGTAGAGGGTTCTTGATTAGAATGATCAGAGGGTTTTGGCTCAGAGTCAGACTTTTCAGTGGTTGGTGTCTCAAGAGCTAGTGTTTCAGAAGCTTGTGGATTGTATGGCAGTATAATGGGTGAGGTTTGTTCAGAGGAATTGGGAGTTTGGAGCATTTTCCAGAGGGGTTCTTCCTCAATGGAAGGTTGAAAGAATGAAGGCCTAGGTGGTGAGATGTGAGAAGTTGATTGATCAACTGGTGTGAGTTCAGGAAGAGGAAAAGGTAAGGTTATGGTAGCATCAGGGTTGGATTCAACAGGAATTGCATCAACCAAATTTAAATCATCTTTATCTGAAAGAACAACAAACTTACTTGAAGCTCTGGCTGCAGATCTGGTTACTCTGGTAGAAATTGCAGCTCTAGTAGGCTCCAGAGTTGGTTCCAGATGAGTGACTCTGGTTGCAATTTTGACCTTCTTTGTCTTCTTCTGAGGTGGTGGTTCATCATCATCATCACCATCAGAGGGATCCTTTGTCTCAGAGGTGTCCTCTTGCTTCCTCTTGGTCTTCTTCTTCTTAGGAGACTCAAAGTCCGGAGGTTCTAGTAGAGTTCTGAAGAACTCATCCACATCAATTTCAAAACCTTGCCTCTTCAGATCATCAAGATAGTACCTGATGGCCTCTGGATCATCAGCCTTTGACCAGAGAGGGTAGTCCTTCAGAGGGACTCTTCTTTTCCTTACATCAGACTTTGTGGTAGCAGAGTCAACTTCAACTTTTGTATCTATCAAGCCAATCCTCTTCATTGTTGTAGGAGTGAAGACATCTCCAACAATAGTTGTTAGGTCTTCAGTGCATCCAGCCTTGGTCAGAGCCTTTATCAACTTGCTCTCAATGAAGAAATCAGATAGCAATCTGCCAAATGGAATGTATTTGATTGCAAACTTGGGTGAAGCAGTAGTTCTTGACTTTCTGATGCAGTCCTTGAGATATGAGAACAAAAAGTAAGGAAGACAAACTTTGGTGTGTTCCTTGATGAAGTAAAGAAACACCTTTTGAGTGAAGTTGATATAGTCTGGAGAACTTCCCTTTGGCCTTTGATTGATGCAGTTCAGTAAGATATTGTGCCAAATCCTCAGATCAGGGTGAAGTTCCTTTGTCTTGCAATCATTTTTACCTGGTTTCTAGGTAGAGTATAGCGCCTTGTTGACCTTTTCCTTGGTTTTCCTCTTGACCTTTGATTCCTGTAACTGAAACCTGTAACCATTACTAGTTTCTGCACCCAGAAGCCTGGCAAAAGATCTCTCAGTGATGATGATCCTCTTGCCCAGAACATAGGAAACCACTTGATACTCATCACAATCAGCATGCTTCCAGAATTCCTTCACCAGCTTGTCATAGACTGGACCAGGTAGTCTATGGAGGTAACCCGTCCCAGCCTTGAGCCTGCACTTCAGGACGAAAATCAACCCAATTTGCAACAATGTTGTTGAGATCAAAACGCCATTCAACAAGAACTTGAAGTTCTTCTGGAGGAAAAACACAAGTAACTGCACAACCTCGTTGAGCTACTGGAATAACATCCCTAGTTTCTTGATTTTCCACTTGAGTAGCCTCTGTGGATCTGGGACGAAGAACTGGACCGACTTGACCCGTTGCGAGACCCACTACCAAATTGGGGAACACTCTTCCATCAGCGGAATCAGCCCTTTCAGATCTAACCATTGTGAAGAAGGTTGAAGGTTCAAGGTTCAAGGTTTGGGTAGAAGAGGGATGAACAGGAGAGAGAGAGAGAGAGTTTAACGAAGAAGATAAGGGTTTTGCAATTAGGTGAGAGAAGCGAAAATAGAGAGTGGTGGAGAACGTGTGTGCGTAGAGGTTTAGAAAATAACCGTTGTTGGTTGTAAAGCAAAAGTAAAATCAACGGCTAGAAATTAAAGACATGATTATGAACAGTTAATACACAAAACACACGGTGGAGAATAAGCACATCTACACTCATTACAACATATTGTCCGGACGGGCACAAGGAACGAGGCATCAGAATAAACTGACACACGTTTGTTGTCTTGTCTCAGAGTAAGCACCAATGGGTACTCAGCATCTGACAAAGTTACCTTTTGAACTAGACATCTTCTGATAAGGAAGCATCATAGTCAGAGGTTCTGATCCATCTTCATACTGGACAAAAGTCCACATTCAGATTTTTTAGTATAAAATTAAATCTATCCTCTACTAAGGGCTTTGTAAAGATATTTGCCCATTGATGGTCAGTATCAACAAACTTCAGAAGAAGTACGCCATTCTGAACATAATCTCTAATAAGGTGATACTTTACCTCAATGTGTTTTGCCCTTGAATGTAAGATTGGATTCTTACTGAGTGAGATTGCAGCAGTATTGTCACAGTAGATTGGGATGTTGCTCTCAAGGATTTGATAATCTTTTAATTGATGTTTCATCCAGAGCATCTGAGTACTGCAAATAGCTACTGAGATATATTCTGCCTCTGCAGTGGATAGTGCATTAGTAGACTGCCTCTTGCTTGCCCATGAGACTAAATTATTTCCCAGAAATTGACAATTTCCAGAAGTACTCTTCCTTTCAGTTCTATTTCCAGCATAATCAGCATCACAATAACCTGAAAGCTTATACTCTGATGTTTTCTTATACACCAAGCCAAGGTTAGTGGTACCTTTCAGATATCTGAGAATTCTCTTAACAGCAGTTAAGTGAGTTTCTCTAGGATCTGATTGGAATCGAGCACATAAGTGTACACTAAACATAATATCTGGCCGAGATGCAGTTAAGTATAGAAGTGAACCTATCATACCACGATAGAGCTTCTGACATACTTTTCCACTGGCATCTTCTTTCTCCAGAATGCATGTAGGATGCATAAGAGTCTTAGCAATCGTTGATTCTGTCATATTGAACTTCTTCAGAAGTTCCTTTGTGTACTTGCTCTGATGGATGTAAGTTTCTTCTGGTTTTTTATCAACTTGTATTCCCAGAAAGTACTTAAGTTCTCCCATCATACTCATTTCAAATTCAGCCTGCATCATCTCAGAAAATTCCTTGCAAGGAGATGGATTAGCAGATCCAAATATAATATCATCAACATAAATTTGCACAATTAAGATATCATCTTTGTAAGTTTTGCAAAAGAGAGTTGTATCTACTTTACCCCTTACAAACTCATTTTCCAGAAGGAATGAGCTTAGTCTCTCATACCATGCTCTAGGAGCTTGCTTCAGACCATAGAGAGATTTCTTCAATTTGAAAACATGGTCAGGGTTCTTCTCATCTTCAAAACCAGGAGGTTGGTGCACATACACTTCCTCTGAGATGTGTCCATTCAGGAAGGCACTTTTAACATCCATCTGATGAAGAATTATGTTGTGATTCACTAAGAATGAGATCAGCAGTCTGATAGCTTCCAATCTTGCTACTGGAGAAAATGTTTCAGTATAATCTATTCCTTCTTGCTGACTGTAGCCTTGAGCAACTAGCCTTGCTTTGTTTCTGACTACATCTCCTTTTTTCATTCAGCTTGTTTCTGAAGACCCATTTGGTTCCAATAATGTGAGCACCTTGAGGTTTCTTGAGAAGGTTCCAAGCATCATTCTTGGAGAATAGATGCAGTTCTTCTTACATCGCCAGAATCCAGTCTTTGTAAGGATACCAATCCTTACAATCCTTTCATCAATTGACTTTGGTTCAATTAAGGATACCAATCCTTTCAGACTAAGCAGAGTCTCTTCAGAGGGTCTGAATGCTGATCTGGTTCTGACTGGTTCATCTTTGTTTCCCAGAATCAACTCCTTAGGGTGAGAGGCAATAATTCAACTCTTCTTCTGAAACTGTGAATCAGAGGGACAAACTTCCTCTGGAGAGTCTGCCTCTAGCTCAGCTTCCTATGGAGCTTTGCCTTTATCAGAAACATTTATACTCATATCTGCAAACTTTTCAACTAGCTTTGACTTATCAGAGTCAAGCTTATCATCAAATCAAACATGAATAGATTCCTCAATAGTTTAAGCATTAGTATTATAAATTCTAAAGCCTTTAGAACGATCAGAGTAACCAAGTAATAGACATTTAGAAGATTTAGAATCAAACTTATGCTATCTATCCTTAGTATTCAGAACATAGTAAACACAACCAAAAGGATGAATGTAAGAAATGTTGGGCTTTATATTCTTCCACAATTCATAAGGAGTCTTATTTAGAATTGGTCTGATAGAGATCCTATTCTGAATGTAACATGCTGTGTTTACTGCCTCAGCATAGAAGTGATTTGCCATGTCAGTTTCTTGAAGCATGGTTCTAGCCATCTCTTGAAGAGTTCTATTCTTCCTCTCAACAACACCATTCTGTTGAGGAATTCTAGGACAAGAGAAATCATGTGCAATTCCATAGGAATCAAACAGACTCTCAAACTTGTCATTCTCAAACTCTCCACCATGATCACTTCTGACACGCACAATCCTGCAAGCCTTCTCGTTTTGCACATGGGCAATAAAGGTAGAGAACACAGAATGAGACTCATCCTTGTGGGATAGAAATTTTACCCATGTCCAGCGGCTATAGTCGTCAACAATGGCCATCCCATATCTCTTGCCACCTATAGACTCAGTTTTCACTGGTCCAAAAAGGTCGATATGCAGAAGTTCCAACGGCCTTGAGGTGAAAACAACATTTTTTGCCTTGAATGGGACTTTTGTAAATTTTCCTTCCTGACATGCTTCACAAAGAGCGTCTGAAGAGAACTTCAGAGTGGGTAAGCCCCTGACAAGGTCAAGCTTACTCAGCTGAGAAATCTTTCTCATACTGGCATGCCCTAACCGTCTATACCATACCCCATTGCTCTTCATTAACAGAAAGAAGACACTTTACATTCTGAGTTTCCAACTCAGATAATCTGATCTTATAAGTGTTGTTCCTCCTCTTACTGTTAAACAGAATAAAGCCATCGATCTGACTTACAGCCCTGCAAGACTTTTGATTGAAAATAACATCATAACCCTTGTCAGCTAATTGACTTATTAACAATAAGTTGTGAGTTAAACCATCTACCAACAGAACATTATCAATGCATGGACTATTATCAACACCAATAGTACCAGAACCAATAATTTTACCCTTCTCTTGGAACATACGCCTTTCTCCCGTCATGTGACGCGAGCATCCACTGTCCAGATACCATGATGGGTGTTTCAGTGGAGCGATCGAGGATATCTGCAACATAGATAATCTTATCCTTAGGTACCCATTTTCTGGGTTCTTTCTTGTTAGTTACCTCAGAGGTTCTAACAACCTTGGGTTTCTCAGCATGATAATGTAAAGGAATTTGAGCATGATATTTAGACATAGAGAAAGTTCCCTTTTTGAGAGGGGGGTCAGCAACTTTAACAGGCAATGGTTCAGGCAATATAGTACTAGAGGGTACAAAATGTTCATACAGAGGTTTAGCCTTAGGCATAGGAGGCTCATTTCTACTGGGTCTAGAAGAGCCAATGCCATACATTCCATTTCTGCTTACGCCATAGATCATTGAAGCCATCAAGCTTCTGTCTACGCTTTTAGCTAGGAATCTTTGAAAAGATTTTTCATATTTAGATTCATTCTTAAAATCCGAGGCATCACAAGCAACAACTTCTTCTAACTTAACAATCTGGTTTTTGAGCACAGAGTTAGAGTTTACTAAAGCATGATTATTCTCTTTTAACTCAGAAATAATTTTCTCATGTTCAGTAGAAGTCTTAGAAACAGCAGAGAGATCCTTTTTCAACTTTTTATGCTTAGTCAGGAGAGAGTTATAGTTATCCATGATTTCAGACAAAGTGCATTTAAGTTCAGAGGTTGAGAAAGAAGCTAATTCCTCATTTTCATCGTCAGAGTTTGGATCTCCCTCTGATGCAGATTCAGAGTTAGTTGCTTCTTTTGACTCTGCTTCCTTGTCCTTGACAATAGCCATGAGTCCTTCAACAACTTCTCCATCAGAGTCAACATCCTATGACTCTGATTCATCAAAAGTCACCATGAGACCTTTCCTAGCTTTGAAATGCTTCTTTGGCTTCTTGTCCTTTTTCAGCTTTGGACAATCACTCTTGTAGTGCCCTGGTTCTTTGCATTCAAAACATGTGACTTCCTTTGATGAAGACTTCTTCTGACCAGATGAGGATTCATGTTTTCCTTTAGCCTTTCCAGAGCCTCTGTACTTGCTCTGCCTGTGCTTCCAAATGCGATTGAGCTTTCTGGAGATCAAGGTTAGCTCATCTTCATCAGAATCTTCAGAGGTTTCTTCAGATTCTTCTGCTTCAGCTTGGAGAGCTATAGCCTTTTCAGATTTGGATTTCAAGGCTATAGACTTCTTTTTCTGATCCTGATGTTCAGCACGCTTCAGTTCATGACACTTCAGTATGCTTATGAGTTCTTCCAAACTCATCTTCTCAACATCTCTTGTGACGCCAAGGAAGTTATCAAAGGCATCCTAGCTTTCAGGAAGACCTCTAAGGATCCTCATGACATGATCAGCAATGGTGTAGCTTTTGTTGAGGGGTCTTATTCCAACAATGAGCAACTGAAATATGGAAAACATATCCTCAATGGACTCACTGGTTCCATTTGGAAGGATTCATACTTCCTGATCAAAGACAACGCTTTTGATTCTTTCACCTTCTTTTTTCCTTCATTGGTCATCTTCAAGGAGTCAAAGATACCCTTAGCATACTCACGATCTGTTATCTATTGGTATTCTTCATAGGAAATAGCACTGAGAAGATTAGTTCTAGCTTTGTGATGCAACGAGTAAAGCTTCTTCTGCTCAACAGTCATCTCTGTTTTGGAGATCTTCTTGCCATCATTATCAACTGGACGCTCGTAGCCATCCACTATGATATCCCAGAGATCTGCATCAAAGCCCAGAAAAAAGCTTTCGATTCTGTCTTTCCAGTACTCAAACCTTTGACCATCAAACATAGGAGGCTTTGCACTGTAAACATCTTTTTGCGCTTCACTGGTGGTAGCCATCTCAGTTTTTCACACCGGCCCGGATCACTGAGCACTGTTAGGTGTGGTAATCAGAACTTGCGCTCTGATACCAATGGAAGGTATGAAAAACGATAGAAAGGGGGCGGGGGTTTGAATAACGTTTTCAAACTAAAACTTTTCCCACTTGAGATTTTAACAAATCTCTTCAAACACAGAAGATAAAAGTGCTAAGATAAGAGTTGAGGAAAGCACACAATGATTTTATCCTGGTTCACTTGATAAATCCCTCAAGCTAATCCAGTCCACCCGTTAAGGTGATTTCTTCCTTCTTAGAATGAAGGCAATCCACTAATCAGAGTTTGTTACAACTGCACTTGCAACCTGCAAAGTGACTAACAATACAATGACTTAGCTATCACTAAGATTCACTCTCTTAGTCTTCTCAAGGATCTAACCAGCCTTGGTCTCCTTAAGGAAAAACAAACAACTGTTTGAGAGTTTGGGTTTACAAAGAATTGCTTCTCAGAAAGCTAAAGTAAACACAATAAGAACAGTTAGAAGAAAGATTGCTAATAGAATATTTGAATATTGCTTGAGCTTGAACAAAGTTTCTTTCTTCGGCGGCATCTTTCATCTTCAGCCTCTTTATATACTCCAAGGATTAGGGTTTAGACGTTGAATGGAATGCTACCGTTGGAGGGCAGATCTGGGATTTCCAGGTTCTGCTGTGGCTGAACACGTTAGGTAAGGTCGTCAGGAATAGTATAGTTGTTTTTGTACTTGGATAGCGACTTGACCTTTAACCTAGATGACTTATGATCAGAGCGCGACGCTTCATGTTGGAACTTGTGAAGCTTGGTGATCAGAGTCAGAGGGAAGCTTGGATCCTCTGACCTTTGTAACTTCTGCTTTTGGACTCAGAGGAGAAGTATTTGGTCTTCAGAGCCAGCTTACTCTTGGACTTCAGAGTCTTCACTTCTCAGCTTCTGGACCTTCAGAACTTCAGGACCTTCAGATCCTCTGAACCTTCAGAGCTCTGGACCTTAAGAGCTTCTGGTCTTCAGAACTTCAAGTGATCTAAATCCATATCAGAGCTTAACTATCTTCAGATCTTCTTAAGCTTATTCTTCTGTTCAGATTGAACATAGTGAGTGCAAAAGCGTTGTGTAGGATACTCTTTGAGCATAGTGCTTCTGATTTATGTGTAATTAGACCAGAGTCAGAGCTTGTCATTTAAACACTCAGAAAACAACGTTAGAGTTGTAAGATCAAGTTTTGATCGAGTAGTACAACTCTATGTTTTGATGATTACAAGTTAACATTTTAGTATGAACAATTATGGTACTCTAACGTGTTTTTCTGAGTGTGCTATTTACAGGCTCTGACCTCTATTTTATCTCACACAAATCAGAAGCACTGTGCTTAAAGAGTGACCCAAGCAACGCTTTCGCAACATCTATGTTCACTCTGAACAGTAGAAAAGCTTCAGAAGATCTGAAGCCTTACAAGCTCTGATATGGACTCAGTCACTTGAAGTTCTGAAGATCCAGACGTTCTGACAACCCAGACACTCTGAAGGTTCAGATGTTCTGATGGTGTAGAAGACTCTGAAGATCCAGAAGCTGAAAAGTGGAAACTCTGATGTCCAGAAGCAAGATGGCTCTGAAGACCATGTACTTCCCTCTGAGTTCAGAATCAGAAGGTACAACGGTCAGAGGATCTCTGCTTCCCTCTGACTCTGATCAACTAGCTTCACAAGTTCCAACATGAAGCATTCCCCTGATCAGAAGTCTTCTAGGTTAAAGGTCAAGTCACTTTCCAAAGTACAAAAGCAAATGTACTATCCTGTTCTCAGCCACAGCAGGAGCTGGAATTTCCAGAACTGCCCTCCAACGGTAGCATTTCCATGCAGCGTTCAAACCCTAATCCTTGGAGTATAAATAGAGGCTGAAGATTGAAAGATGCGGTTGGAAGAATCTCACACGTGCAAGCTATATTCAAACCTTCTAAGCATTCTTTCATCTGAATTCATTGTGTTTACTATTAGCTTTTTAGAAGCAAATTCTTTGTAAACATTCTTTCTTAAACAGTTGTTTAGTTACCTTTAGGAGATCAAGTTTGATCGGATCCTAGAGAAGACTAAGAGAGTGAATCTTAGTGTGAGCTAAGTCAGTGTATTGTTAGTCACTTGTAGGTTTCAAGTGCAGTTGTAACATTTACCTGATTAGTGGATTGCCTTCATTCTAAGAAGGAAGAAATCACCTTAACGGGTGGACTGGATTAGCTTGAGTGATTCATCAAGTGAACCAGGATAAAATCTTTAGCACTTTGTTCTCGAAAGATTTGTTAAAATCTTTAAGGTTGAAGTTTTATTCTGAAAACGTTATTCAAACCCCCCCCCCCTTTCTACAGTTTTTCATACCTTCAATTGGTATCAGAGCGCAAGTTCTAATTACCACACCTAACAGTGTTCAGTGATCCGGGCCGGTGTGAAAAACAATGGCTACCACCAGTGAAACGCAAAAAGATGGTTACAATGCAAAGCCTCCAATGTTCGATGGTCAAAGGTTCGAATATTGGAAAGATAGAATCGAGAGTTTCTTTCTTCGGTTCGATGCAGATCTCTGGGATATTATTGTGGATGGCTATGAGCGTCCAGTTGATGAAGAAGGCAAGAAAATCTCCAGATCAGAGATGACTGCAGAACAAAAGAAGCTTTACTCACGACATCACAAAGCTAGAGCTATTCTTCTGAGTGTCATTTCCTATGAAGAGTACCAGAAGATTACAGACCGTGAGTATGCTAAGGGCATCTTTGAATCCCTGAAGATGTCTCATGAAGGAAACAAGAGAGTCAAAGTGTAACACCCCGATTTCGGTGGCGTCACTTTAGTAACCAAAAGTAAACTTAATGCGGAAATACGTGAATATTTTTTTTTTGATATAATAACTAAGACAAGACTGAATTAAATAAAACCCAAATGCGAAAAGCAATAAAACTATTATACAATATATATTTACAACCCCCGCTGTAAGTACCCAACCTCGTCACGAGTAACCTCCAGTGACGGAAAGTAGTAGAAAAGAACGCCCGTAGGCAAAAGGTATAATCCAAAAGAAAGGTTAGGTGTCTGCAACACTGTCCCTCAAAATAAGAATAAGTCAGCCCAGATGGCCTAAAACAAGACCTCTTAAGTCCAACCAACTCTCTGTGATTCCCGTAAAGGAACCACACAAAAAGCTATAGGTGGGAAACTACCCTGTCCCCAAAGAAAACAAATGATGTTCAGAGCTAAGACTCTACTCCTACACTAATCCCATCTCGAGGAGCTTACACCAGCACTAAAACCTACATGCTAGCATGATCGTCGTCCGAATTCGAAATCCAGAACGACCTAGTCTATGTACACCATCCGTCCTCCGCTCGCTATCGCGATGCGCTCCTGTTCCAGCATCCCAACTCTAGTTTCCCCCGAAGGGTGAACCGTCGTGAACCAGTCCGCCAAAGACATCTGACAAAGGGCGTTTGTCCGCCAAAGCACACACAGAAGACGCGAGGGTCAACTCCAAAGAATTACATAAATAATAGCACCAATAGATATAGATAAGAGAATAGCCACTTAGGCTTATAGCTAGGGATAACATCCTAGGGTTGCATATTCCATAATGAACTTAACAGCAATAATAACAATTAACATGTTCCAAATAGGATTAACAAATAACAATCACACTCGACAACTAAATCAGTATGCATGAATGCAGGATGATTAGTCAAACAACGTCTCCGACTCTCACTCGACACGTCGCCACGTGTTCTAGGTAAATTAAAGTCTCTAAAAGCTTACCCTAAGGTAAAGTCGATTCTGCGACAAAAGACACTTCTTCACATCAACATAGTAACTCATGATGATCTCCGGATCATCCGACTCATCTCAATCCGATGGTCACAACTGCTCAACAAGCAAAGAGTATCACATACTCGGAAACTACCGGTTTCCCGGACTTATCCCCAGGATAGCCCAACGATTAGGCATGTCAAGTCGATCCAACCCCTTGGGTTGAACATACGGACTCGCACACGCAACTCCCACAATTAGGCATGTCGAGTCGATCCAACCCATCGGGATGGACGTACGGACTCGCACACGCAACAAATGACAACGCCAAGTCGGTTCACTCAAAGGAGTCGAACATACGGACGTTGCGCGTGTCCAATGACTATCGCCGAATCGATCCAATCCATCGGATTGAACATACGGATCCGCGCGTGTCGAAAAGTTGTCGCTGAATCGATCCAATCCCTCGGATTGAACATACGGATTCACGCGAGGTAAAATGGCAATCGCTGAATCGATCCAATCCATCGGATTGAACATACGGACTCACGCGTGCCTGAGTGACTACCGCCGAATTGATCCAATCCATCGGATTGAATATACGGATTCGCGCGTGTCAACAATTATTGCCGAATCGGCCCAACCCGTCGGGTTTGGACATACGGATTCGCGCCGCAAAGTCGAAGATACACCCAACAACATAGCTGCTCCAACAGCACAACCACAATAGCTGCTCCAACAGCAAAACAACAAACGCTGCTCCAACAGCACCACAACATCTACATACTCGAAGCCCCTCAACTTTCTCAATGCTGGGATCCGACGACACTTCTCGTTTTCCAAAACTATGATTTGCATCCAAAGCTTCCTTCCGAGATTATTACCATTACTTAAAGATTTAGAGGTTGTTTAATGTCTTATGAGTTTTCTTTACAAAATAATTATCCTTTTAGTCTTATCGCGAATCCTATAAGTTCTCGGGATCTCCTAATCCCCAAATGACTCCAGAGAATGTCTCGATCCATACAACACCACAACAAGGCCCGAATCTCATTCGTCCTTTCAAGCTTTCTCAAAACTCTCAAAATAAAATCGGCATGACCTGCCCGCTTTTCTCACCGTTCAGAAACTCAGATTATAGTGCAAAAGCAGAATTAACTCATCATAATCAATCAACATGTCATATGTCAATATCTTAAGCAATAACCACATAGCACCTAGCATATAAGGCATGCACCACACATCCTAAATTACCCAATTAGCACTTAGCATGTCATTCACTCATCAAAAACATTCAGTAGATGCATCATCTACATTGTCAGCCGAAGCCTCAGAAAACATTTTCCAATCACACACAATTCCAGTGCATAAACAGTAAACAATGTCGAAACATCGACCCTAAGCATTAACTAGAGATTCAGTGAGAAGCCCTCACCTGAAAGTTCTCCAGTATGAGCGTCAAACGCTTCCTCACACTCAAAGTGTTGCTCCTCAGGAAATTCCTCAAAAGTTCCTTTAAAACAAAATCACAGAAATACTATCAGAATCTATCGAAAACTAAGTTATCGATACTTACTAAGGTTACTCGAAGTAATCTATACTCTAAGGTACGATAATCTAGCGCGAAAGACAAGTTTTCGGAAAAAGGAAATTTCCTCCTCCCCCCCTAATAGGGCTCGGCCACTTTTCACAATTATGGGGCTCGATTTTTCTTCGATCAAACTTGGTTCCTATGCTATTATAAGCCGTAACTAAGGGTATTCTGAACTCAGAAAAATTATCGGATCAAAAACTGTCGCAGGGGTATTTTGGTCATGATTTTTAACTTAGAATTTTCAAAACTGAAATCCCAAAAATAAAATTTTGCAAGGACGTCACCAACGACGTTTATGACAACTAATCCTACTAGCACTAAGCTAAGGCGATAGTTTTCAGCCTAAAGGTTGAAGCTTTACACCAAAAACTCCAAAAATGGGTATTTTAGGTTCAAATTGATTCCGGCGGAATTCCGGCGACATAACGGAAAATCTAACCCGGCAGAAGTGATCTTGGGCGCATAAGGAAGAGGTTTAGAATCAGAAATGAAAGATTCAGGATAGTTTTGCAAAAACCCATAAACTATCCGCTCAGAAAACTCTACAGAAAAGCTATGGAAAAAGCGATCAGAGGTAAGGATTAGCGACTATACCTCGAAGCCTTGAAGTAGCAACTAACGGATCAACGATCAAGCAAACGATGAAGAAAAACTCTTCTTCCTTCTTCCTTGTTCTTGGCCGCGGTTTTGGGAGAGAAAATGGAGGAGAATTTGTGTTTTTCTTCCTTTCTTTGCTATATATAAAGGTTGGAAATTCGCGGGAAAATGAAAGTTTCGCGAATCTGATTTTTCCGGCTTCATTCTCCATGAATTAATAGATATGTTTTGGCAAAAGAATTCCAAAACTATAAAGAGGTCTCCTTGTATTTTTGGCAACTAAAGCATAGTCGGTATAAAACTATTTTACCCGATAAGTTGCTTTTTGCATCAAATGTCGGAATAGAAAACTTCCTTCTGAAGAAAGATTGAAATCATCAAGAGAAATGGGTGTACGCGTGTAGAATATTCATTTGAAGCTCTGAATAGAAAAAGTCTTCATTGTCGAGAAATTCTAGGGTTTTGAAATACCAGGGATTCGGTTTCGGCAAACTTCCGATGATTGGAATCGGACGTTCGTAGATTCTAGAGTTTCGCCTCGAAACGATTGTGATATATGGAAAAAGAGAAGTTCTAACATTTCTCTGAAGATTTTTGGAATTAACTTCCGTCGTGCCTAAAAGTGAAAATTAGCTATATACTAGGGTTTCTGACCTAGGTTTAAGCGTAAAACGATCGTGCTATAACTTTTATCGATCATAATGCAATCCTTGAACTTTTCCTGAACTTTCTCCTTCATAAATATATTTCATTTAATAAACTTTCGTTCAGGTTTCTCTTCACATTACATCAACCCTAATCGTGAATAGGAAGTTTATTCACTTAGCATAAGCTTAAAAACTTGGGCCTTACACAAAGAATCAAAGGCAATGTCTTTGATCCAAAAGTATAAGTCCTTCATCATGGAGCCCAACGAGTCCATAGAGGACATGTATCTGGAATACGACCTCTCAACAAAAGCTACACAACAAAAGATCATGTTATAAGGGTCATTAGAAGTCTTCCTGAAAGCTGGATGCCCTTGGTGACTTCAATAGAGCTTACGAGAGATGTTGAGCGTATGAGTTTAGAAGAACTCATCAGCATACTGAAGTGTCATGAACTGAATTGCTCAGAGATGCAAGATCCGAGGAAGAAATCTATAGCCTTGAAATCCAAATCTGAGAAGGCTAAATCTAAGAAGTCAAAAGCTCTCCAAGTGTAAGACCTGGATTTGCAGAACCAGTTAAGTTCCGACTCACGCGTAGAATCAGTGTAAACGTGACAGGAGTTTGTTGTTTGAGAAAGATCAATGAAGAAGAAAGTTCAGGAATTGCTTGAGGTATGTTGCGTAGTCGCTGTAGGAATTAGTGCGAGTTGTCTGCACACCTGCTTTATGGCGAGCGTGTCCAGAATAGGCTATTTCGCTCTTAAAGCAACGTTTTGAGTGAGATTTCGAACTCTCGGAAAATTTAAAGATTCTCTTTATTTTTCCATCGACCAGCGTTTCATTTCGGAACTCTGGACTGTACGCACGATAGGTTTCACTTTTCGGATGTCCGCCGACGCTAATTTCTTTGCTTCGAAACCCTATTTTCGAGCAATGGATGAAGACTTTTTCTATTCGGGACTTCTAACGAAGATTCCGTCCGCACTGCCAGATTTGTTTCGACGTTTCCAATCTTTCTTCAGAAGGAAGTTTTGTCGTCCGGCGATCACAGCAAAAAGTAGTTTTTCGGGACAGATTTAACTTACACCGCTTTTGAGATTTTCGATATCGTTTTTCCCATATCTTAGATATTTGTTTTGAGTTCTGGAATTCTGACGCTAGAATCTCTCTTAGAATTCCTCGGTGAACGTGCTGCAAAAATCGGAATCGCGAAATTTTCATTTTCCCCCGATTTCGCCCGCCTATAAATAGGCGAAAAAGCAAAATATCTTCCATTTTTCCTCCATTTGTGGCTGATTTCGTGGAGAGCAAGGGGGGAGGGGATTTCCGCGAAAACTTGACCAATCTTCGTGCAGTTCGTCCCTACTTCTAGGTATCGAGGTAACTAACACGATTCCTACCTCTGATTGTTGTTTCTGTTGCGTTTCTGAAGTCGTTTTTGTGCTCTAAGTTTTGAGCTTTTTCTAAAATTGTCCGATTTCTCTGATTTCTCGCTTGGGTTATGTTCCTTATGTTCCCCTGAGTCTAAAACCTCTGTCAGTAAACTCTGATTGCGATTCAGTTGTCCAGGATCTGAAAAATTGACTCAAAACTCTTTTTGTCTCACATTTCGAAACTTTATTGTCGTAAAGACTTAATCTGACTTCGTGCCTTTAGGATTTGTTGTCACGGATGTCATGAGGATCGTTGCTGTCAAATTTGTTTTCAGAACTGATAACTTTGAAGTTTTGAGCCTTTATTTTGGACCAAAATGCCCCTGCGTAGTCGTATTTCGACCCGATTGTCCGAAAATTGTTCCGACAGTTTCTTTGCCTTAGTTTTATCCTAAAACTACCTTGTGAATTGATTTGATCAAAGAAAAAGAGCCGAAACCCTTTTTCCTTTGAGGCCGTGGACTATTTCCTTTAGGGGGGAGTTTTTCGGTTTCGAAAACTTGTCTTTTCGTACCTGATTGTCCTATTCTGAAGCTTTAATGCTTTGTCTATCGTTTATGTATTGTTTTGCGATCGAACTAATCGATTTTGTTTGGATTCTGCTTTGTTTTTCTCCGAGGTTCAGTTGAGGGAACTTTGGAAGACTCAGAGCAATTGTTTGAGGAGAACTTTGTTTGCGAATCTGGAACAGCTCGAGGTTAGGGCAACTTGCTATATTTAGCTATGATTGCATGATAGGCGTCGATAAACTCGACCTATGCTTTATCTGATGTTGTTTATGATGTTGAGTTGATGTTATGATACTTTTCCATAACTTATGATATTGATGATGTGTTGAATTGAGCGTTTTGACGCAACTTCGGAGTGGAGATTCATTGATCTGGTGATCTTTGACATTTCGGGTTGGATGAACAACCCTAGGCAAGTCCAAACGAGGGGTTTGAGGCTTAGCCATTTGTTGGGATTCGTTTGAATACTTAGACTTTCCCCGGGAAACTTCTTTTGGAGGGTTTTTGGAAAACTTAGAATGATTAGAATTTCGAAAACTAGAGACTCTGGGAGACTTAGACTTTGAGAAGTAAACTCATAACTTGACTAATTTAATTCGAAACGTTTTTACTAAACGAATAATCATAGGAGAACTGAAGGGGAAAAATATTTACGAAAGGCGGGGGAAAAGTCGACCTTTGTTGTGGGTTTGGAGAGTTATCGGAATTGGGAAAGCCACTAAGGTGAGCTATGGTGATGATTGAAAGTCACCGAGTACGTTAGTACTCTTGGGGGATGTTGTTCGAGTCGTGCTGTATTGACCGGCACAGACTCTGGGCTTTGTTTGTGGGTTTTGTAGTGGGAGTTGTGTTGTATTGACCGACACTAACTCATGGTTTTGTTGGGATTGGGTTGTGAGCTAAACACTTTCGTGGTAAGGGCGATTCGTTGTTTGGCTAACCATATTGCATCAATCGGGTGAATAGCGGGAATGGTTCACCTTGCATAAATGATGAATAACGGGAATGGTTCATCATATGGTGAATAACGGGAATGGTTCACCAAGGATGAATAACGGGAATGGTTCATCCAGGATGGATAATGGGAATGGTCCATCCATAGTGAAGAACGGGAAGCTTCACTGAGGCGTGAGACTTCGTGAAAGCATGAAACTTCACTGAAGCGTGAGACTTCGTGAAAGTGAGTAAGCTTCACTGAGGCGTGAGACTTCGTGAAAGCAGAAACTTCACTGAGGCGGGAGACCTCGTGGAGACGGGAACCTTCGCTGAGGCGGGAGACCTTGCGGAGACGGGAACCTTCGCTGAAGCGGGAGACTTTGCGGAGGCGTGCAACTTCACTGAAGCGTGAGACTTCGTGAAGGCGCGAAACTTCACTGAAGCGTGAGACTTCGTGAATGTGTGAGATTTCACTGAAGCGTGAGACTTCGTGAAAGCGTAAGACCCCATTGAAGCGTGAGACTTCATGGAAGCGTGAGATTTCATCGTCGTTTACCCTAGGGCAACGACAGGGAACATTGGTTTAGTTGGATACGTGTGTGTTGGGAGGACGATACATTGCTTGACTAACCTTATCACCTAACTTCATATGTTGAGATTATGATGATTTGAAGTTGATGAACATCGTTAGATATTAATGATTGAACTGTGTAGGAGATTCGAGAACATGCTATGTATATACCTTAGAGTAGGCAATACATAACTTATATGTATATATATACAACCTATGTATATACCCCCTTTATCACAAGTTGATTGTATATCTATTGTATTCTGTAAGTTGACCCTAGCGCCTTGGCTTTGTTTGTATGTTTGTGTTTGGGCGGTCGGCCTGCTGCCAGGCGTCTGTCAGCCGGTTCGTGATGATTCGTTGTGCGGGAAAGACCCGGAGCGGAACGACTATTACTGAAGCTTTCGACGAGGACCCGGACTTCATGCCTGATCGAGGGAGGGTCGATGATAGTAGTGTGGGGTATGGGTGGTTAGAGTCTTTTGGAGTTGGTTGTTACTGTAATAGCTCTGATTCGTTTTGCTTTTGGGACAGGGTAGGTTCCCGATGCATGGCTTTTTGTGTGATTCTCTTACGGAGGGATCACAGTGAGTCAGTCGGACCATAGGGGTCTTTGCTTAGGCCATTTTGAGGCCGACTTTTTCCTAGTGGTTTGTAATTATACTTTTTCTCACTCACACTTCTGGATCTGTAAATATTTGCCTACGGGCACACTACTTTGGAGTCACTGCGAGTGTGTGTGACGTGGAAGTGCAGCTGAGGCTGTACATGTTTATATTTGATGTATATCGGTTAGTTTAGTAGTTGGGTTTTGTCTTTACTTCCTTATCGTTTTGATTTAAAGGAAAGAAAACGAAAAAAAATTACCTGTTTTCCGCGTAAAGATTATTTTTGGTTACTAAAGTGACACCTGGAAATCGGGGTGTTACATTGTGGTATCAGAGCTTAGTCGAGTCTTTTGGGAGTCTTTGGGGAATAGGTCTTCTGTGCTAGGTTGTGTGACTCTGCAAAGAGTGAAAATTGATTGTCTGCAGAGCGATTTTCGCTCTAATTGCTTGCGTTACTACTCAATCGGATTGAGTGGTTTGTCTAGTGCTACCGTATGGTTAGTACTAATCGGACGTTCGATGGGATATAGGATGGTGGATTTTAACCGGATGGCGGAGGCTACACGTGAGCATCATCAACGACTGATGGCGATGGCGATGTATCAACAAAGAGGAATGAACCGAACAGGAGCTGGGGGACCAATAAGGTCAGGATCTCAAGGCTACAACAGAAGGGAGAGCTACCATCAGTGGGGACCGTATCAGCGTTTCAAGGGAAGAGATCTTATCTCAAGAGTCTACAAACCAACGACTGCTGATACTGGAGGGGAGCCAGTTGGTGACAAAGGTGTGACATGTACTCGTTGTGGAAAGTTTGGGCATTTTGCTAACAAATGCTCAGTGATTGGACGGAGATGCTTCAAGTGTAACCGAGAGGGGCATCTAGCTGTGAACTGCAAGACCAAAGAAAGTCTATGCTTCAATTGCAACCAACCGGGACATTTCTCCCAAGATTGCAAGGCACTCAGGGGCGAATCATCAGGGAGTGTTGGGAAAGGAAAACAACTTGCTCCAGAGGAAAGGATTCATGCCAAGGAGGGCAAGAGCTGAGGAGTTGAACGAGGAAGAACGTGGGAACGATGTAGGACCTTATTCGAGGTTGCTCGTGATTTAACTATAGAAGTTACACGAGGTTGGGAATAGCACACTAAGTCTAGAAAGTAGTCTTCCACCGATGCGTTTATGAGGAAGCTAGTAGCTGAAGAACGAATCTTAGGGAGATTCCGTATGGGTAGTATACGTGTTATGTTGAGGGTGTGTAGTTCCGTAGCGGGATCCTTAAAGGATTTAGTATCAGGATATTTGTGACTACTGGAGGATAGGAACTCATTGACTGTTCCAGTGGGTTTTTCTAAATTTCCACCTTCGATGTATTAGGCCTGATCAACCTAATATTGAGGGGGTGATATTCGGAATCACAGCTGGTTATGGACTTTGATAGAAGGACGGGTAAGATGAATTTGAATTGATTGAGGATTAGTCGGATTTGGGAGGAAAGTTTGTGTGATTACTCCAAGTAGAGGTAGACCAAGTCAAGAGATTTAGTGCTGGAAAAGTATTAAGTAGTTTCTCGGAAGTTATGAAGTTATAGGTTATGTGATTGCTGAGTGGAATTGTTAGAAACTAAATAAGTTGGATTTAATCAGGTTTTAGATGATAGCTTGATGGTAGCAAGAGTGAGAAGAATTAACTCTGAACTAGATTGTTATAGTCGAGTTCGAGCAATAAGTTTCGCTAAGCGTTTGATAAATATGTGGAGACATTATAGTCTTAAGAGATGAATTTTCATTTGAAAAGTGTTGAATTAATGATTAAGTTGGAGAAAGAAAGTTTTAGCATAAGTTGAATACTTGAGATTGTTGATATGGACTTCAGACAATTGTGCTTAGATTACTAAGTGAGATTCACTAAGCTAGATTGAAACTTTGAGGTTAAGATTGACCTTGAGAGTTGGGAATCACATACGAGTAAGAGATCTTACGGTTGTAGCTGTGACAATAGGGGTTGAATCTTAGAAGAATGAAGACCTGGAGATGAGTTTCGGGTTAAGACCATTGAGGTATAATATAAGAGTGATCTTGAAGTAAAGGAATTCTGGGTTGTGTAGGGTGTTAAGGTTGGTCATAAGTTGGTGATCGATTGATGTTGATTAGGAGGTTGCGGACATAATGACCATGTGATAAAATTTGAATGATGTTAGCATAATAAGTTATGATTATGGATAGCAGGATGAAGTGGTGAGTGTGGAAGCATGACGACATTTATCAGGTCGTTTGGGTAAGTGAAGGAGTTATAGTTTTTAAGAAACGGATATCCATTTAAGAAGTATTGAAGGATTAAAGGTCATTAGAGGACCAAACTTGGTGAAGGTTTAGGTTTTAAATCTATGAATGTCTGTCTAAGGTGTGTAGGACTCGAAGTTTGTCAGAATTTGATTGAGAGATTAAGAAGTTGAGTGACGAGATGGTGATGGAGTGTCAAAAAGGAAAGTGTTAGTATTAAGATGAATACTTGAAGTTGTTATGTTTGGACAAGTTCCTCAGAGTCTAAGAGGGAATGAAACTTTGTTATGGATTTTGATGGTGCATATTACGGGTAACGAGTGAATTTTACTAAAGCTGAATGAGAATCCTAGGGCTAAGGTTGACCTAGTGAGCTGAGATTCATGTATACATAAGAGATTTAGTGGTGTTAGCGGTTACAATAATAGTTAAATCTCGGAATGTTGAAGGATCGGATGATAAAATGGCTAGTTAAGTCTCTTGAGATATAGTTATGATTTAATCTTCTAGAGGATATGTCTCGATTTGTGCGAAGTGTTAGGAATTTCAGTAAGTGTAAATAGGTTTGAGTGAGGGAAGTTTTGAGGAAGAAGACGATAATAATGGATTGTTAGATATTAAGAGGAGGATTATCTTATAAGTGGTTGATAGATTGATGTTGAAGGGGATAAGATTATTGAAGGACAAGAAATAAGGACATAGGTCGAGGTTTAATTCAAGTAGTGATTAAGTAGAAGTTTGATTTCTGGGTGTTTGTAAAGATAGTTACGAAGTTGGAGGTATGTTAATGGACTAGCGGTTTCCAAGGGGATGTTTCGTCTAAGAGTTATCGAACGGACAAGTGGAGTTTTGGACTGTAGATGAAGATCACGAGGACAAGTTGAGTATTTACTTTGAAATGACAGAGAGGCACCGAGTTTAAGAAGAATTTCGGACGACCGAAAGTAAAGAAGTAAGTGGCTAAGGTTGTGCGACTGCACGGAGTGCCAACCGGTATCATTTCAAGCAGAGATCCGACGCAAATGATCGAGCCAGACGACATGAAGTTGAATGATGGTTTGTCTTTTGAGGCGCCGACAGTTAGCAGTGGGGATAGAAGCGTGGAACAATCAAGGGCAAAACAGATTGCTTAAGTAAAGGTTATGAGGAACAATGACCCGGGCAATACTACATGGGAATTGGAGGACGAGATCAAGGAACTGTATTCCGGACTTTTCGCAGAACTCTGAGTTTCGAGGACGAAACTTTCTTTTTGGAGGGGAGTATTGTAAGACCTGGATTTGCAGAACCAGTTAAGTTCCGACTCACGCGTAAAATCAGTGTAAACGTGACAGGAGTTTGTTGTTTGAGAAAGATCAATGAAGAAGAAAGTTCAGGAATTGCTTGAGGTATGTTGCGTAGTCGCTGTAGGAATTAGTGCGAGTTGTCTACACACCTGCCTTATGGCGAGCGTGTCCAGAATAGGCTATTTCGCTCTTAAAGCAACGTTTTGAGTGAGATTTCGAACTCTCGGAAAATTTAAAGATTCTCTTTATTTTTCCATCGACCAGCATTTCATTTCGGAACTCTGGACTGTACACACGATAGGTTTCACTTTTCGGATGTCCGCCGACGCTAATTTCTTTGCTTCGAAACCCTATTTTCGAGCAATGGATGAAGACTTTTTCTATTCGGGACTTCTAACGAAGATTCCGTCCGCACTGCCAGATTTGTTTCGACGTTTCCAATCTTTCTTCAGAAGGAAGTTTTGTCGTCCGGCGATCACAGCAAAAAGTAGTTTTTCGGGACAGATTTAACTTACACCGCTTTTGAGATTTTCGATATCGTTTTTCCCATATCTTAGATATTTGTTTTGAGTTCTGGAATTCTGACGCTAGAATCTCTCTTAGAATTCCTCGGTGAACGTGCTGCAAAAATCGGAATCGCGAAATTTTCATTTTCCCCCGATTTCGCCCGCCTATAAATAGGCGAAAAAGCAAAATATCTTCCATTTTTCCTCCATTTGTGGCTGATTTCGTGGAGAGCAAGGGGGGAGGGGATTTCCGCGAAAACTTGACCAATCTTCGTGCAGTTCGTCCCTACTTCTAGGTATCGAGGTAACTAACACGATTCCTACCTCTGATTGTTGTTTCTGTTGCGTTTCTGAAGTCGTTTTTGTGCTCTAAGTTTTGAGCTTTTTCTAAAATTGTCCGATTTCTCTGATTTCTCGCTTGGGTTATGTTCCTTATGTTCCCCTGAGTCTAAAACCTCTGTCAGTAAACTCTGATTGCGATTCAGTTGTCCAGGATCTGAAAAATTGACTCAAAACTCTTTTTGTCTCACATTTCGAAACTTTATTGTCGTAAAGACTTAATCTGACTTCGTGCCTTTAGGATTTGTTGTCACGGATGTCATGAGGATCGTTGCTGTCAAATTTGTTTTCAGAACTGATAACTTTGAAGTTTTGAGCCTTTATTTTGGACCAAAATGCCCCTGCGTAGTCGTATTTCGACCCGATTGTCCGAAAATTGTTCCGACAGTTTCTTTGCCTTAGTTTTATCCTAAAACTACCTTGTGAATTGATTTGATCAAAGAAAAAGAGCCGAAACCCTTTTTCCTTTGAGGCCGTGGACTATTTCCTTTAGGGGGGAGTTTTTCGGTTTCGAAAACTTGTCTTTTCGTACCTGATTGTCCTATTCTGAAGCTTTAATGCTTTGTCTATCGTTTATGTATTGTTTTGCGATCGAACTAATCGATTTTGTTTGGATTCTGCTTTGTTTTTCTCCGAGGTTCAGTTGAGGGAACTTTGGAAGACTCAGAGCAATTGTTTGAGGAGAACTTTGTTTGCGAATCTGGAACAGCTCGAGGTTAGGGCAACTTGCTATATTTAGCTATGATTGCATGATAGGCGTCGATAAACTCGACCTATGCTTTATCTGATGTTGTTTATGATGTTGAGTTGATGTTATGATACTTTTCCATAACTTATGATATTGATGATGTGTTGAATTGAGCGTTTTGACGCAACTTCGGAGTGGAGATTCATTGATCTGGTGATCTTTGACATTTCGGGTTGGATGAACAACCCTAGGCAAGTCCAAACGAGGGGTTTGAGGCTTAGCCATTTGTTGGGATTCGTTTGAATACTTAGACTTTCCCCGGGAAACTTCTTTTGGAGGGTTTTTGGAAAACTTAGAATGATTAGAATTTCGAAAACTAGAGACTCTGGGAGACTTAGACTTTGAGAAGTAAACTCATAACTTGACTAATTTAATTCGAAACGTTTTTACTAAACGAATAATCATAGGAGAACTGAAGGGGAAAAATATTTACGAAAGGCGGGGGAAAAGTCGACCTTTGTTGTGGGTTTGGAGAGTTATCGGAATTGGGAAAGCCACTAAGGTGAGCTATGGTGATGATTGAAAGTCACCGAGTACGTTAGTACTCTTGGGGGATGTTGTTCGAGTCGTGCTGTATTGACCGGCACAGACTCTGGGCTTTGTTTGTGGGTTTTGTAGTGGGAGTTGTGTTGTATTGACCGACACTAACTCATGGTTTTGTTGGGATTGGGTTGTGAGCTAAACACTTTCGTGGTAAGGGCGATTCGTTGTTTGGCTAACCATATTGCATCAATCGGGTGAATAGCGGGAATGGTTCACCTTGCATAAATGATGAATAACGGGAATGGTTCATCATATGGTGAATAACGGGAATGGTTCACCAAGGATGAATAACGGGAATGGTTCATCCAGGATGGATAATGGGAATGGTCCATCCATAGTGAAGAACGGGAAGCTTCACTGAGGCGTGAGACTTCGTGAAAGCATGAAACTTCACTGAAGCGTGAGACTTCGTGAAAGTGAGTAAGCTTCACTGAGGCGTGAGACTTCGTGAAAGCAGAAACTTCACTGAGGCGGGAGACCTCGTGGAGACGGGAACCTTCGCTGAGGCGGGAGACCTTGCGGAGACGGGAACCTTCGCTGAAGCGGGAGACTTTGCGGAGGCGTGCAACTTCACTGAAGCGTGAGACTTCGTGAAGGCGCGAAACTTCACTGAAGCGTGAGACTTCGTGAATGTGTGAGATTTCACTGAAGCGTGAGACTTCGTGAAAGCGTAAGACCCCATTGAAGCGTGAGACTTCATGGAAGCGTGAGATTTCATCGTCGTTTACCCTAGGGCAACGACAGGGAACATTGGTTTAGTTGGATACGTGTGTGTTGGGAGGACGATACATTGCTTGACTAACCTTATCACCTAACTTCATATGTTGAGATTATGATGATTTGAAGTTGATGAACATCGTTAGATATTAATGATTGAACTGTGTAGGAGATTCGAGAACATGCTATGTATATACCTTAGAGTAGGCAATACATAACTTATATGTATATATATACAACCTATGTATATACCCCCTTTATCACAAGTTGATTGTATATCTATTGTATTCTGTAAGTTGACCCTAGCGCCTTGGCTTTGTTTGTATGTTTGTGTTTGGGCGGTCGGCCTGCTGCCAGGCGTCTGTCAGCCGGTTCGTGATGATTCGTTGTGCGGGAAAGACCCGGAGCGGAACGACTATTACTGAAGCTTTCGACGAGGACCCGGACTTCATGCCTGATCGAGGGAGGGTCGATGATAGTAGTGTGGGGTATGGGTGGTTAGAGTCTTTTGGAGTTGGTTGTTACTGTAATAGCTCTGATTCGTTTTGCTTTTGGGACAGGGTAGGTTCCCGATGCATGGCTTTTTGTGTGATTCTCTTACGGAGGGATCACAGTGAGTCAGTCGGACCATAGGGGTCTTTGCTTAGGCCATTTTGAGGCCGACTTTTTCCTAGTGGTTTGTAATTATACTTTTTCTCACTCACACTTCTGGATCTGTAAATATTTGCCTACGGGCACACTACTTTGGAGTCACTGCGAGTGTGTGTGACGTGGAAGTGCAGCTGAGGCTGTACATGTTTATATTTGATGTATATCGGTTAGTTTAGTAGTTGGGTTTTGTCTTTACTTCCTTATCGTTTTGATTTAAAGGAAAGAAAACGAAAAAAAATTACCTGTTTTCCGCGTAAAGATTATTTTTGGTTACTAAAGTGACACCTGGAAATCGGGGTGTTACATTGTGGTATCAGAGCTTAGTCGAGTCTTTTGGGAGTCTTTGGGGAATAGGTCTTCTGTGCTAGGTTGTGTGACTCTGCAAAGAGTGAAAATTGATTGTCTGCAGAGCGATTTTCGCTCTAATTGCTTGCGTTACTACTCAATCGGATTGAGTGGTTTGTCTAGTGCTACCGTATGGTTAGTACTAATCGGACGTTCGATGGGATATAGGATGGTGGATTTTAACCGGATGGCGGAGGCTACACGTGAGCATCATCAACGACTGATGGCGATGGCGATGTATCAACAAAGAGGAATGAACCGAACAGGAGCTGGGGGACCAATAAGGTCAGGATCTCAAGGCTACAACAGAAGGGAGAGCTACCATCAGTGGGGACCGTATCAGCGTTTCAAGGGAAGAGATCTTATCTCAAGAGTCTACAAACCAACGACTGCTGATACTGGAGGGGAGCCAGTTGGTGACAAAGGTGTGACATGTACTCGTTGTGGAAAGTTTGGGCATTTTGCTAACAAATGCTCAGTGATTGGACGGAGATGCTTCAAGTGTAACCGAGAGGGGCATCTAGCTGTGAACTGCAAGACCAAAGAAAGTCTATGCTTCAATTGCAACCAACCGGGACATTTCTCCCAAGATTGCAAGGCACTCAGGGGCGAATCATCAGGGAGTGTTGGGAAAGGAAAACAACTTGCTCCAGAGGAAAGGATTCATGCCAAGGAGGGCAAGAGCTGAGGAGTTGAACGAGGAAGAACGTGGGAACGATGTAGGACCTTATTCGAGGTTGCTCGTGATTTAACTATAGAAGTTACACGAGGTTGGGAATAGCACACTAAGTCTAGAAAGTAGTCTTCCACCGATGCGTTTATGAGGAAGCTAGTAGCTGAAGAACGAATCTTAGGGAGATTCCGTATGGGTAGTATACGTGTTATGTTGAGGGTGTGTAGTTCCGTAGCGGGATCCTTAAAGGATTTAGTATCAGGATATTTGTGACTACTGGAGGATAGGAACTCATTGACTGTTCCAGTGGGTTTTTCTAAATTTCCACCTTCGATGTATTAGGCCTGATCAACCTAATATTGAGGGGGTGATATTCGGAATCACAGCTGGTTATGGACTTTGATAGAAGGACGGGTAAGATGAATTTGAATTGATTGAGGATTAGTCGGATTTGGGAGGAAAGTTTGTGTGATTACTCCAAGTAGAGGTAGACCAAGTCAAGAGATTTAGTGCTGGAAAAGTATTAAGTAGTTTCTCGGAAGTTATGAAGTTATAGGTTATGTGATTGCTGAGTGGAATTGTTAGAAACTAAATAAGTTGGATTTAATCAGGTTTTAGATGATAGCTTGATGGTAGCAAGAGTGAGAAGAATTAACTCTGAACTAGATTGTTATAGTCGAGTTCGAGCAATAAGTTTCGCTAAGCGTTTGATAAATATGTGGAGACATTATAGTCTTAAGAGATGAATTTTCATTTGAAAAGTGTTGAATTAATGATTAAGTTGGAGAAAGAAAGTTTTAGCATAAGTTGAATACTTGAGATTGTTGATATGGACTTCAGACAATTGTGCTTAGATTACTAAGTGAGATTCACTAAGCTAGATTGAAACTTTGAGGTTAAGATTGACCTTGAGAGTTGGGAATCACATACGAGTAAGAGATCTTACGGTTGTAGCTGTGACAATAGGGGTTGAATCTTAGAAGAATGAAGACCTGGAGATGAGTTTCGGGTTAAGACCATTGAGGTATAATATAAGAGTGATCTTGAAGTAAAGGAATTCTGGGTTGTGTAGGGTGTTAAGGTTGGTCATAAGTTGGTGATCGATTGATGTTGATTAGGAGGTTGCGGACATAATGACCATGTGATAAAATTTGAATGATGTTAGCATAATAAGTTATGATTATGGATAGCAGGATGAAGTGGTGAGTGTGGAAGCATGACGACATTTATCAGGTCGTTTGGGTAAGTGAAGGAGTTATAGTTTTTAAGAAACGGATATCCATTTAAGAAGTATTGAAGGATTAAAGGTCATTAGAGGACCAAACTTGGTGAAGGTTTAGGTTTTAAATCTATGAATGTCTGTCTAAGGTGTGTAGGACTCGAAGTTTGTCAGAATTTGATTGAGAGATTAAGAAGTTGAGTGACGAGATGGTGATGGAGTGTCAAAAAGGAAAGTGTTAGTATTAAGATGAATACTTGAAGTTGTTATGTTTGGACAAGTTCCTCAGAGTCTAAGAGGGAATGAAACTTTGTTATGGATTTTGATGGTGCATATTACGGGTAACGAGTGAATTTTACTAAAGCTGAATGAGAATCCTAGGGCTAAGGTTGACCTAGTGAGCTGAGATTCATGTATACATAAGAGATTTAGTGGTGTTAGCGGTTACAATAATAGTTAAATCTCGGAATGTTGAAGGATCGGATGATAAAATGGCTAGTTAAGTCTCTTGAGATATAGTTATGATTTAATCTTCTAGAGGATATGTCTCGATTTGTGCGAAGTGTTAGGAATTTCAGTAAGTGTAAATAGGTTTGAGTGAGGGAAGTTTTGAGGAAGAAGACGATAATAATGGATTGTTAGATATTAAGAGGAGGATTATCTTATAAGTGGTTGATAGATTGATGTTGAAGGGGATAAGATTATTGAAGGACAAGAAATAAGGACATAGGTCGAGGTTTAATTCAAGTAGTGATTAAGTAGAAGTTTGATTTCTGGGTGTTTGTAAAGATAGTTACGAAGTTGGAGGTATGTTAATGGACTAGCGGTTTCCAAGGGGATGTTTCGTCTAAGAGTTATCGAACGGACAAGTGGAGTTTTGGACTGTAGATGAAGATCACGAGGACAAGTTGAGTATTTACTTTGAAATGACAGAGAGGCACCGAGTTTAAGAAGAATTTCGGACGACCGAAAGTAAAGAAGTAAGTGGCTAAGGTTGTGCGACTGCACGGAGTGCCAACCGGTATCATTTCAAGCAGAGATCCGACGCAAATGATCGAGCCAGACGACATGAAGTTGAATGATGGTTTGTCTTTTGAGGCGCCGACAGTTAGCAGTGGGGATAGAAGCGTGGAACAATCAAGGGCAAAACAGATTGCTTAAGTAAAGGTTATGAGGAACAATGACCCGGGCAATACTACATGGGAATTGGAGGACGAGATCAAGGAACTGTATTCCGGACTTTTCGCAGAACTCTGAGTTTCGAGGACGAAACTTTCTTTTTGGAGGGGAGTATTGTAAGACCTGGATTTGCAGAACCAGTTAAGTTCCGACTCACGCGTAAAATCAGTGTAAACGTGACAGGAGTTTGTTGTTTGAGAAAGATCAATGAAGAAGAAAGTTCAGGAATTGCTTGAGGTATGTTGCGTAGTCGCTGTAGGAATTAGTGCGAGTTGTCTACACACCTGCCTTATGGCGAGCGTGTCCAGAATAGGCTATTTCGCTCTTAAAGCAACGTTTTGAGTGAGATTTCGAACTCTCGGAAAATTTAAAGATTCTCTTTATTTTTCCATCGACCAGCATTTCATTTCGGAACTCTGGACTGTACACACGATAGGTTTCACTTTTCGGATGTCCGCCGACGCTAATTTCTTTGCTTCGAAACCCTATTTTCGAGCAATGGATGAAGACTTTTTCTATTCGGGACTTCTAACGAAGATTCCGTCCGCACTGCCAGATTTGTTTCGACGTTTCCAATCTTTCTTCAGAAGGAAGTTTTGTCGTCCGGCGATCACAGCAAAAAGTAGTTTTTCGGGACAGATTTAACTTACACCGCTTTTGAGATTTTCGATATCGTTTTTCCCATATCTTAGATATTTGTTTTGAGTTCTGGAATTCTGACGCTAGAATCTCTCTTAGAATTCCTCGGTGAACGTGCTGCAAAAATCGGAATCGCGAAATTTTCATTTTCCCCCGATTTCGCCCGCCTATAAATAGGCGAAAAAGCAAAATATCTTCCATTTTTCCTCCATTTGTGGCTGATTTCGTGGAGAGCAAGGGGGGAGGGGATTTCCGCGAAAACTTGACCAATCTTCGTGCAGTTCGTCCCTACTTCTAGGTATCGAGGTAACTAACACGATTCCTACCTCTGATTGTTGTTTCTGTTGCGTTTCTGAAGTCGTTTTTGTGCTCTAAGTTTTGAGCTTTTTCTAAAATTGTCCGATTTCTCTGATTTCTCGCTTGGGTTATGTTCCTTATGTTCCCCTGAGTCTAAAACCTCTGTCAGTAAACTCTGATTGCGATTCAGTTGTCCAGGATCTGAAAAATTGACTCAAAACTCTTTTTGTCTCACATTTCGAAACTTTATTGTCGTAAAGACTTAATCTGACTTCGTGCCTTTAGGATTTGTTGTCACGGATGTCATGAGGATCGTTGCTGTCAAATTTGTTTTCAGAACTGATAACTTTGAAGTTTTGAGCCTTTATTTTGGACCAAAATGCCCCTGCGTAGTCGTATTTCGACCCGATTGTCCGAAAATTGTTCCGACAGTTTCTTTGCCTTAGTTTTATCCTAAAACTACCTTGTGAATTGATTTGATCAAAGAAAAAGAGCCGAAACCCTTTTTCCTTTGAGGCCGTGGACTATTTCCTTTAGGGGGGAGTTTTTCGGTTTCGAAAACTTGTCTTTTCGTACCTGATTGTCCTATTCTGAAGCTTTAATGCTTTGTCTATCGTTTATGTATTGTTTTGCGATCGAACTAATCGATTTTGTTTGGATTCTGCTTTGTTTTTCTCCGAGGTTCAGTTGAGGGAACTTTGGAAGACTCAGAGCAATTGTTTGAGGAGAACTTTGTTTGCGAATCTGGAACAGCTCGAGGTTAGGGCAACTTGCTATATTTAGCTATGATTGCATGATAGGCGTCGATAAACTCGACCTATGCTTTATCTGATGTTGTTTATGATGTTGAGTTGATGTTATGATACTTTTCCATAACTTATGATATTGATGATGTGTTGAATTGAGCGTTTTGACGCAACTTCGGAGTGGAGATTCATTGATCTGGTGATCTTTGACATTTCGGGTTGGATGAACAACCCTAGGCAAGTCCAAACGAGGGGTTTGAGGCTTAGCCATTTGTTGGGATTCGTTTGAATACTTAGACTTTCCCCGGGAAACTTCTTTTGGAGGGTTTTTGGAAAACTTAGAATGATTAGAATTTCGAAAACTAGAGACTCTGGGAGACTTAGACTTTGAGAAGTAAACTCATAACTTGACTAATTTAATTCGAAACGTTTTTACTAAACGAATAATCATAGGAGAACTGAAGGGGAAAAATATTTACGAAAGGCGGGGGAAAAGTCGACCTTTGTTGTGGGTTTGGAGAGTTATCGGAATTGGGAAAGCCACTAAGGTGAGCTATGGTGATGATTGAAAGTCACCGAGTACGTTAGTACTCTTGGGGGATGTTGTTCGAGTCGTGCTGTATTGACCGGCACAGACTCTGGGCTTTGTTTGTGGGTTTTGTAGTGGGAGTTGTGTTGTATTGACCGACACTAACTCATGGTTTTGTTGGGATTGGGTTGTGAGCTAAACACTTTCGTGGTAAGGGCGATTCGTTGTTTGGCTAACCATATTGCATCAATCGGGTGAATAGCGGGAATGGTTCACCTTGCATAAATGATGAATAACGGGAATGGTTCATCATATGGTGAATAACGGGAATGGTTCACCAAGGATGAATAACGGGAATGGTTCATCCAGGATGGATAATGGGAATGGTCCATCCATAGTGAAGAACGGGAAGCTTCACTGAGGCGTGAGACTTCGTGAAAGCATGAAACTTCACTGAAGCGTGAGACTTCGTGAAAGTGAGTAAGCTTCACTGAGGCGTGAGACTTCGTGAAAGCAGAAACTTCACTGAGGCGGGAGACCTCGTGGAGACGGGAACCTTCGCTGAGGCGGGAGACCTTGCGGAGACGGGAACCTTCGCTGACGCGGGAGACTTTGCGGAGGCGTGCAACTTCACTGAAGCGTGAGACTTCGTGAAGGCGCGAAACTTCACTGAAGCGTGAGACTTCGTGAATGTGTGAGATTTCACTGAAGCGTGAGACTTCGTGAAAGCGTAAGACCCCATTGAAGCGTGAGACTTCATGGAAGCGTGAGATTTCATCGTCGTTTACCCTAGGGCAACGACAGGGAACATTGGTTTAGTTGGATACGTGTGTGTTGGGAGGACGATACATTGCTTGACTAACCTTATCACCTAACTTCATATGTTGAGATTATGATGATTTGAAGTTGATGAACATCGTTAGATATTAATTATTGAACTGTGTAGGAGATTCGAGAACATGCTATGTATATACCTTAGAGTAGGCAATACATAACTTATATGTATATATATACAACCTATGTATATACCCCCTTTATCACAAGTTGATTGTATATCTATTGTATTCTGTAAGTTGACCCTAGCGCCTTGGCTTTGTTTGTATGTTTGTGTTTGGGCGGTCGGCCTGCTGCCAGGCGTCTGTCAGCCGGTTCGTGATGATTCGTTGTGCGGGAAAGACCCGGAGCGGAACGACTATTACTGAAGCTTTCGACGAGGACCCGGACTTCATGCCTGATCGAGGGAGGGTCGATGATAGTAGTGTGGGGTATGGGTGGTTAGAGTCTTTTGGAGTTGGTTGTTACTGTAATAGCTCTGATTCGTTTTGCTTTTGGGACAGGGTAGGTTCCCGATGCATGGCTTTTTGTGTGATTCTCTTACGGAGGGATCACAGTGAGTCAGTCGGACCATAGGGGTCTTTTCTTAGGCCATTTTGAGGCCGACTTTTTCCTATTGGTTTGTAATTATACTTTTTCTCACTCACACTTCTGGATCTGTAAATATTTGCCTACGGGCACACTACTTTGGAGTCACTGCGAGTGTGTGTGACGTGGAAGTGCAGCTGAGGCTGTACATGTTTATATTTGATGTATATCGGTTAGTTTAGTAGTTGGGTTTTGTCTTTACTTCCTTATCGTTTTGATTTAAAGGAAAGAAAACGAAAAAAAATTACCTGTTTTCCGCGTAAAGATTATTTTTGGTTACTAAAGTGACACCTGGAAATCGGGGTGTTACACCAAGCTGAAGCAGAAGAATCTGAAGAAGCATCAGAAGATTCTGATGAAGATGAGTTGACTCTGATTTCAAAAAGGCTCAACCGTATCTGGAAGCATAGGCAGAGCAAGTACAAAGGCTCTGGAAAGGCCAAAGGAAAGTCTGAATCCTCAGGCCAGAAGAAGTCCTCAATTAAGGAAGTCACATGCTTTGAGTGCAAAGAATCAGGGAACTACAAGAGTGACTGTCCAAAACTGAAAAAGGACAAGAGGCCAAAGAAGCACTTCAAGACCAAGAAAAGTCTGATGGTGACTTTTGACGAATCAGAGTCAGAGGATGTTGACTCTGATGGTGAAGTCCAAGGACTCATGGCTATTGTCAAAGACAAAGGAGCAGTGTCAAAGGATGCTGTTGACTCTGACTCAGAATCAGAAGGAGATCCTAACTCAGACGATGAAAATGAGGTATTCGCTTCTTTCTCAACCTCTGAACTGAAACATGCTTTGTCTGATATCATGGATAAGTATAACTCTTTATTGTCTAAGCATAAAAAGTTGAAAAAGGACTTATCTGCTGCTTCTAAGACTCCTTCTGAACATGAGAAAATCATTTGTGATTTGAAAAATGATAACCATGCTTTAGTGAATTCTAACTCTGTGCTTAAGAATCAAATTGCTAAGTTAGAAGAAGTTATTGCCTGCGATGCCTCTGATAGTAAGCATGAATCTAAGTATGAAAAATATTTTCAAAGATTCCTGGCTAAAAGCGTAGACAGAAGCTTGATGGCTTCAATGATCTATGGCGTAAGCAGAAATGGAATGCATGGCATTGGCTATTCTAAACCAATTAGAAAGGAGCCTTCTATGCCTAAAGCTAAATCTTTGTATGAATGCTTTGTTCCCTCTGGTACCATATTGCCTGATCCTTTACCTGCTGAAGTTGCTAAACCCCCTCTCAAAAAGGGATCTTTCTCCATGTCTAAATATCATGCAAAAATTCCTTTACATTACCATGTTGAGAAACTCAAGGTGATCAGAACCTCTGGGGTAACTAACAAGAGAGGACCCAGAAAGTGGGTACCTAAGGATAAGATTATCTATGTTGCAGATATCCTTGATAGCTCCACTGAAACACCAATCATGGTATTTGGACATGCATTGACAATGTTTTGTTGGTAGACGGCTTAACTCATAACTTATTGTCTATAAGTCAATTAGCTGACAAGGGTTATGATGTTATCTTCAATCAAAAGTCCTGCCGGGCTGTAAGTCAGATCGATGGCTCTGTTCTATTTAACAGCAAGAGGAAGAACAACATTTATAAGATCAGATTATCTGAGTTGGAGGCTCAGATAGTGAAGTATCTTCTGTCTGTTAATGAAGAGCAATGGGTATGGCATAGACGGTTAGGGCATGCCAGTATGAGAAAGATTTCTCAGCTGAGTAAGCTAAACCTTGTCACGGGCTTACCCACTCTGAAGTTCTCTTCAGATGCTCTTTGTGAAGCATGTCAGAAAGGCAAATTCACAAAAGTCCCTTTCAAGGCAAAGAATGTTGTCTCAACCTCAAGGCCGTTGGAACTTCTGCATATCGACCTGTTTGGACCAGTGAAAACTGAGTCTATAGGTGGCAAGAGATATGGGATGGTCATTGTTGACGACTATAGCCGCTGGACATGGGTAAAATTTCTAACCCGCAAGGATGAGTCTCATGCTGCGTTCTCTACCTTCATAGCCCAAGTGCAAAACGAGAAGGCTTGTAGGATTGTGCGTGTCAGAAGTGACCATGGTGGAGAGTTTGAGAATGATAAGTTTGAGAGTCTGTTTGATTCCTATGGAATTGCACATGATTTCTCTTGTCCCAGAACTCCTCAACAAAATGGTGTTGTTGAGAGGAAGAACAGAACTCTTCAGGAGATGGCTAGAACCATGCTCCAAGAAACTGGCATGGCTAAGCACTTTTGGGCAGAGGTAGTAAACACAGCGTGTTACATTCAGAACAGAATCTCTGTGAGACCAATTCTGAATAAGACTCCTTATGAATTGTGGAAGAATATAAAACCCAACATTTCTTACTTTCATCCTTTTGGGTGTGTGTGTTATGTTCTTAATACTAAGGATAGATTGCATAAGTTTGATGCTAAATCGTCTAAATGTCTATTACTTGGTTACTCTTAGAGATCTAAAGGTTTTAGATTTTATAATACTGATGCTAAAACAATTGAAGAATCTATACATGTTAGATTTGATGATAATCTTGACTCTGATCAGTCAAAGCTAGTTGAGAAGTTTGCAGATTTAAGCATAAATGTTTCTGACAAAGGCAAAGCTCCAGAGGAAGTTGAGCCAGAGGAAGATGAACCAGAAGAAGCTGGTCCCTCTTATTCACAATCTCAGAAGAAGAGCAGAATCACTGCGGCTCATCCTAAGGAATTGATTCTGGGCAACAAAGATGAACCAGTCAGAACCAGATCAGCCTTCAGACCCTCTGAAGAGACCCTGCTTAGTCTGAAAGGATTGGTGTCCTTAATTGAACCCAAGTCAATTGATGAAGCTCTTCAGGACAAGGACTGGATTCTGGCTATGGAAGAAGAACTGAATCAATTTTCCAAGAATGATGTTTGGAGCCTAGTGAAGAAACCTCAAAGTGTCCATGTAATTGGAACCAAATGGGTGTTCAGAAACAAGTTGAATGAGAAAGGTGATGTAGTCAGAAACAAGGCAAGGCTAGTTGCTCAAGGCTACAGTCAGCAGGAAGGAATTGACTACACTGAAACATTTGCTCCAGTAGCAAGACTAGAAGCAATCAGACTGCTGATCTCCTTCTCAGTGAATCACAACATAATTCTACATCAGATGGATGTTAAGAGTGCCTTCCTAAATGGATACATATTAGAGGAAGTCTACGTTCATCAACCCCTAGGTTTTGAGGATGAGAAGAACCCATACTATGTCTTCAAGCTGAAGAAATCTCTTTATGGTCTGAAGCAAGCTCCCAGAGCATGGTATGAGAGACTCAGCTCATTCCTTCTGGAGAATGAGTTTGTAAGGGGTAAAGTAGATACAACTCTCTTTTGCAAAACTTACAAAGATGATATCTTAATTGTGCAAATTTATGTTGATGATATTATATTTGGTTTTGCTAATCAATCTCTTTGCAAAGAATTTTCTGAGATGATGCAGGCTGAATTTGAGATGAGTATGATGGGAGAACTCAAGTACTTTCTGGGGAATACAAGTTGATCAAACACCAGAAGGAACATATATCCATCAGAGAAAATACACTAAAGAACTTCTGAAGAAGTTCAATATGCTTGAATCTATAGTTGCCAAGACTCCAATGCATCCTACATGCATTCTGGGGAAAGAAGATGCAAGTGGTAAAGTGTGTCAGAAGCTCTATTGTGGTATGATAGGATCTCTTCTATACTTAACTGCATCTAGGCCAGATATATTGTTTAGTGTTCATTTATGTGCTCGTTTCCAATCAGATCCAAGGGAAACCCACTTAACTGCTGTTAAGAGGATCCTAAGATATCTGAAAGGTACCACTAACCTTGGCTTGATGTATAAGAAAACATCAGAGTATAAGCTTTCAGGTTATTGTGATGCTGATTATGCTGGAGATAGAACAGTGAGAAAAAGCACTTCTGGAAATTGTCAATTTCTGGGAAGCAACCTAGTCTCATGGGCAAGCAAGAGGCAATCAACCATTGCACTTTCAACTGCAGAGGCAGAATATATCTCAGCAGCAATATGCAGCACTCAGATGCTCTGGATGAAACATGTAACACCCCGATTTCGGTGGCGTCACTTTAGTAACCAAAAAGAAACTTAATGCGGAAAAACGTGAATATTTTTTTTTTGTCGATAATATAAGCAAGACTGAAATAAATAAAACTCTAATGCGAAAGATAACAGAACTAATATACAATAATAATTACAGCCCCCGCTGTAAGTACCCAACCTCGTCACGAGTAACCTCCAGTGACGGAAAGTAGTAGGAAGGAACGCCCGTAGGCAATATGTACAGACCAAAGTAAAGGTGAAGTGTCCGCAACACAAACCTCAAAAAACGAGAATGAGTTAGCCCAATCGGCCTAAAACAAGACCTCCTAGCCCAACAAACTCTCTGTGATCTCCATAGAGGAACCACACAAAAAGCTATAGGCGGGAAACTACCCTGTCCCCAAAATAAACACTGACGGTTAGAGCTAAGACTCTACTCCTACACTAATCCTATCTCGAGGAGCTCACGCCAGCACTAAAACCTACATGCTAGCATGATCGTTGTTCGAATCTGAATCCAGAACGACCAAGTCTATGTACACCATCCGTCCTCCTCTCGCAACCGCGATGCGCTCATGTTCCAGCATCTCAACCCTATTTCCCCCCGAAGGGTGAACCATCGTGAATCAGTCCGCCATGGACATCTGACAAAGGGCGTAGTCCGCCAAAGCACACACAGAAGACGTGAGGGTAAACTCCAAAGAATTATGTAAATAATAATTCCAATAGATACAGATAAGAGATAGCCACATAGGCTTATAAGTTATAGATAGCATCCTAGGGTTGTATATTTCACAATAAATATAAAAGACGATAAAAACAATTAGCATGTATCAAAAAGGATTAACAATTATCAACCACACTCAGCAACTAAGTCAGTATGCATGTTGCATGAAATGCAAATGCCGGTTAACCCAGTTAACCAAATGCATTCCGGAAACGGATGGACATCAACAGATCAGCCCTAGCACCAGCCACGGTGGGACCATTTCGGCACGCGTGCCTCTTACACCACACAAAGGTAGCCAGATCAGCATAAAACCCGAAGGCCTGCCATTTCGGTCTGCTACTAAGAGTCGCCTAATAGCGCTCTTACGCGGAAATCCGGGTCTTATGACCATTTTGGAATCCACCGAGGTCCGGAGTTCGTCCCGTGTTAATACCTGAAAATGAGTGCATGAATGCAAAGTGATTAGCCAAACAACGTCTCCGACCTCACTCGACACGTCGCCACGTGTTCTAGCTAACTTATTGTCTCTAAAAGCATACCCTAAGGTAAAAGTCGATTCTGCGACAAAATACAATTAATCGTAAAATGAGTGCAATCACTCACGATAACTCTTCGAGTCATCAATGCTCTCACGAAGTCTCACGCTTCAGTGAAGTCTTATACAATCACGAAGTCTCACGCTTCAGTGAAGTTTTATGCTTTCACGAGGTCTCACGCCTCAGTGAATTTACACACTTGCACGAAGTCTCACGCTTCAGTGAAGTTTTCATGCTGTTCACGAGGTCTCACGCCTTAGTGAAGATCCATGCTTTTCACGAGGTCTTATGCCTCAATGAAGTATCACGCATTCACAAGGTCTCACGCCTCAGTGAAGCTTCTCGGCTCATCCCTTGGATGGCGAAACAAACTGCTCAAAGATCGAAGGAGTATCAACATACTCAGAACTTACAGTTTTCCTAAAACATGGACTCGACGACAATTCTCTTTTTCCAAAACTGATATTTAATTCCAAAGCTTGCATCCGAGAGTGATATCATTATATAAAGGTTTAGAGGTTGTTTAATATCTTATGAGTTTTCCTTGTAAAAATAGCTTCCTTTTAGTCTTATCGTATTTCCTACGAGTTTTCAAAGATCCCATAATCCCGATTAACTCCCAGAGAACGTCTCGATCCACTACAACCATAACAAGGCCCGAATCTTCGTTCGTCCTATCAAACTTTCCCCAAAATCTCAAAATAAAATCGGCATGACCTGCCCGTTATTCTCACTCCTCAGTACCACAGATATATGTGAAATGACATAGTTAAATCAGCACAGTCAACAAACATGTCATATATCAACACATCCTAGAATAACCACGTAGCACTTAGCATATAAAGCATACATCACACATCCTAGATTAACCACTTAGCACGTACCATGTACTTCCATCTCAAAAACAGTCAGTAGATGAAATCATCTACATTGTCAGCCGAAGCCTCAGAAAACATTTTTCCAGTCAAACACAAACAAGTGCATAAACAGTAAATCAAGTCGAAAGCATCGACACCTAAGCACTAACTAAGGATTCAGTGAGTAGCCCTCACCTGTAGATTCTCCAGGATTCTCCTCGAAAGTTCCTTCACAATGAGCTCCTTGATCTTCAGGAAATTCTTCAAAAGAACCTTTAGAGTAAAACCACAGAATTCCATCAAAAACTATCAGAAACTCAGTAATCAATACTCACTAAGGTTACACGAAGTAGTATATACTCCGAGGTACAATAATCTAGCGCGAAAGGACAAGTTTTCGAAAAAGATTTTTCTTCCTCCTCCTAGGGTAGTCTCGGCCACTATTGGTAATTAGGTGGGTCGATTTTTCTTCGATCAAACTTGGTTCCTAGGTTATTATTAGTCGTAACTAAGGGTATTCTAAACTCGGAAAAATTATCGGATCGAAAACTGTCGCAGGGGTATTTTGGTCAATATTTTTAGCTCAGAATTTCAAAACTGAAATTTCAAAAAGCAATTTGGATGGGGACGTCACCAACGACGTTTATGACAACTAATCCTACTAGCACTAAGCTAAGGCGATAGTTTTTAGCCCAAAGGACGGAACTTTGTCCCAAAATGGGTATTTGAAGCAGAATTGAAACTCGACGGTAGTTTTTCGAGAATCGGCGCAATATTATTAGCTAAACATGCTCTTGGGCACGTAGGGAGGATGTTTAGATAGAAAAATGAAGTTATCTGGATAGTTTTGCAAAAACCTCAAAACTAGGAGCACAGAAAGACATAGAGAAAAGCTACGGAAAAGACGATCAGAGGTAAGGATTAGCGACTATACCTCGATACCTTCAAGTAGCAACTGTTGAATCAACGATCAAGCAAGAAATGAAGAAAATCTCTTCTTCCTCCTCCTCCAATGAAGCTCGCGGCCTTGAGAGAGAAAATGGTGAAGTTTTGCCATTTTTCCTCATTTTCTTGCTATATATAGAGGTTGGAAAAACGCGGGAAAATGAAAGTTTCGCGATTCCGATTTTTCCGGCTTCATTCTCCGTGAATTCTAAGATAGGTTTTGGCGACATAATACCAAAACTCAAAAGAGGTTTCCTTGTATTTTAGGTGACTAATGCAAAGTCGGTGTAAAACTATTTTACCCGATAAGTTACTTTTTGCATTGAATGTCGGAAGAGAAAACTTCCTTCTGAAGAAAGATTGAAATCATCAAGAGAAATGGGTGTATGCGTGTGGAATCTTCATTTGAAGCTCCGAATAGAAAAAGTCTTCATCGTCCGTTGATTTTAGGGTTTTGAACTACCAGGGTTTTAGTTTCGGCCAACTTTCGAGGATTGGAATCAGACGTTCGTAGATTCTAGGGTTTCGCCTCGAAACGATTGTCGTATAAGGAATAAGAGAAGTTCTAACATATCTCTGAAGATTTTTTTTGGAATTAATTTCCATCGTGACTTTAAGTGTAAACTAGCTATTTGCTAGGGTTTCTGCCCTAGGTTTAAGCGTATATTGATCGTGTTATACCTTTTATCGATTTTGATGAAATCCTTAGACTTTTCCTGAACTTTCTCCTTCACAAATTTATTTCATTTGGTAAACTCTTGTTCAGGTTTTCCTTCACGATACATCAACCCTAATCGCGAATAAGAATTTTATTCACTTGGTATAAACTTAAAAACTTGGGTCTTACAAAACATCAGCTGGAGGATTACCAAATCCTTGAGAGCAATATCCCAATCTATTGTGATAATACTGCTGCAATCTCATTAAGTAAGAATCCTATCTTACACTCAAGGGCAAAACACATTGAGGTAAAGTACCATTTTGTGAGACCCAAGATTTTAAGCTTAAAATAAATTAGTGAATTCCTTATTAACGAATAAGTTCGATGTATCATGAAGGGAAACCTGAACAAGAGTTTATTGGATGAAATAAATTTATGAAGGAGAAGGTTCAGGAAAAGTTCAAGGATTGTATCAAAACCGATAAGAGTTATAGCACGATTAATATTCGCCTAAGCCTAGGTCAAAGACACTAGTAAAAAGCTAATTTACACTTTAGGACGCGATGGAAACTAATTCCAAAAATCTTCAGAGAAATGTTAGAATTTCTCTTATTCGTCTATAAACAAGTATTTCGATGCGAATCCCTGGAATGTACGAACGTCAAATTCCAATTCTCGGAAGTTTGCCGAAACGGAATCCCTGATAGTTCAAAAACCCTAAAATCGACGGACGATGAAGACTTTTTCTATTCGGAGCTTCAAATAAAGATTTCATCCACGCTCGCCCACTCTAATCGACGTTCCAAATCTTTCTTCAGAAGGAAGTTTCTGCATCCGAGGTCAATATCATAAAGTGCATAAAGTGCATTTTTAATGCCGGTAAGCATTAAAAACAAGCCTCAAAAACCAAAAATCATACTGATATTTCTTTGAAGAATTAGAAGATTCAGCGGGAAGAATATCGTGTCTAAAATACGTTGGAATCAGTAGGAAAAATCGGAATTGCGAAATTTTCATTTTTCCGCATTTTCCATTTCCTATATATAGTATGAAAAATGAAAAAAAAAACAAAAAAATCCCAAAACACACACACACGGCCGAGAGCTCTTGGAGGAAAGGAGGAAAGTGTTTTTTTTTCCAATTCTTGACCGATCGTCGTTCCGTTCGTTGCTAATCGAAGACATCGAGGTATAGTTACTATCCCTCACTTCTGATCGTCAGATCTGTCGACTTTTTCTATGTTTTTCTGAGCTCAAAGTTTGGAGCTTTTTGTAAAACTGTCCAAATAACTTGATTTCAGTGTCTAAACTTATTGCCTACGTGCTCTAGAGCATGAATATCCGGTTGTTTTCTGTTGAATCTCGCCGAATTGCCGCCGAGTTTCAATTCTGCTCAAAAACCCATTTTTATGCTGAGGTTCCGCTTTTTGGATCAAAAACTCTCGACTGAGCTTAGCTTTAGTAGGATTAGTTGTTATAAATGTCGTTAGGATCGACCCCATCTAATTTGTTTTTCGAAATTCTGATTTTGAGTTTCCGAGCTAAAAATATTGACCAAAATACCCCTACGACAGTTTTCGACCCGATAATTTTTCTGAGAGTTTCCCTGGCCTAGATATCGCCTAAGAATACCTAGGAATTGATTTAGATCGAAGAAAAAGTTCGAAAACCCTATTTTCCATAGTGGCCGAAACCTATTTGCTTGGGTACCGTGTCCAAAAATAATTTTTGAGTCTCTATGACCTGAGCCATTGCGTAGCTCTTTCAATTGTCGAAATTTTGGCGCTGGTTTTGTGTCATTCCGAGTTCTGTAGCTCGAGTTATGCACGTTTTAGCGAATAAAGTGTTTTTGTACAAAACTTGAATCGAGTCAAAACTCATCCATTCGGGGGAAGCCCTTCCATTCGTGCCTAAATGTTGTACTCTGAAGCTTCTCGAGCTTTGTCGACCATTAGTTAGGATTGTTTCGACTGTATCGACTTGTGTTGATTCATTATTGCTTTGTTTGCTCAAAGGTTCAATTGTGGAAACCTTGGGATTGACTGAGCAAGCTTGTGAGCGAGACCTGCACCGCGAGACTAGAACAACTCGAGGTTAGGGCAACTTACTTACTAGCTATTTGCATTGTAGGCGTCGATAACTTCGACTTGAATATTGCGTGATATTGTATATTGCTTGGATATTGTTTATCGCTGTGAATTGGAAAATGTTTTCTGGAGGCTTCGGCCGAGTGAACTTATATGAGACGTGTGTCTCCGTTTTCTGAGAGGCTTCGGCCGTTTACTGGTTTCTGTCTTATCGCTTTCTAGTGGATATGACAAGGTTATGTTTACAGCACTGCCATATTGATTCATCGCTCGATAGAGCTTGATGTATTTGCGTTATGATTAAATTGTGCTGACTATATTCGTGTACTTTGATACCACTTTTGGGAGTGTAGAATACACTTACCTTCGTCATGACAAGGACGGGTTTGTTTTGGGAACGTTTGTTAGGTCGGACCAAGGTTCGAACCTTCATTGTTTTAGGGGATCTAGTGTTTTCTCGGAGAGTTGTTTGGGTTTGATGGGAACTTTGAACTTATAGAGTTTTGGACCGAAAATAAACATAATATGTTTTATGTAAATAAATCCATAATATACTTACTAAGAATATAATGTTTTTAATTAATGACGATGATTCAACAGAAAAGACTTAGGAATGAAAGTGAGTTTGGAAAACGGGAATGGGTCGGTGATCCTAGCTTTGGGAACTTTATTTTGAAAGGTGTTGGAAATGAAAACTGAACTTTGGAATTAACGACATAATGGATTAACTCACGATGGAACACTTTACCTAATAAAAGAAATATTGTTTTAAGGGAACTCATTTTTATGGAAAAGAATTTGAAGACGGGCTTTAGCCAAGGGTCTGGGCATTAGTAAGGTACCTAGTAGAGTACACTTGGCACAACAGGTAGTGACGGTCAGCCGTGTAGAGTTGTATCGTGCCTGTTGATGTCTGGCGTAGCAAGCAGAATGGTTAAACCCGTAGGGTCACAACCGACTTGACTATAGCCTAGGGTTCTCGTTGTAGAAGCCTTTGGTCAATGAACCAATTTTACCTGTGAGGACGAATCGTTGTTTAGCTAACCATATTGCACCCATGCATACACGCGATGAAGTGCCAAGTGGAGTACTTCGGTATAGCAGGAAGCAACGATCAGCCGTGTCGAGTTGAATCGGTCCTGATTATACCTGGCACAACAGGAGGTAACGATCATCCATGTAGAGTTGTATCGTGCTTGTTGATGTCCGGCATAGCAAGCAGAACATAGCAAGCAGAAATGGTCGAACCATGTAGAGTTTGTACCGTCTTGACTATAGCCAAAGGTGATAAGTGACGCCCGAGCAGAAATGGTTAAACACGAGGCCAGTGTTACGACCGTCTCGAGGGCATTGGTTTGTCCCGTCGCCAAGCAGAGTGACGTTATTCGGGTTTGTGTCAGCATATTCTGCATTGGCACACCATGCATCTTATTATGATTACCGTTGTATGACATATCATGCACTCTAACTATAATTGTTGAGACTTGATGATTTGATGTTGATAAACATCGTTATGTGTTTTGATGATTGAATTGTGTAAGAGATTTGATAACATGTCATGTATATACCTTAGGGTAGGCAACGCATAACTTAAATGTATATATACAACATATATATACCCCCTTTATCGCATGTTGGTTGTATATCTATTGTATTCTGTAAGTTGACCCTAGCGCCTTGGCTTTGTTTGTATGTTTGTGTTTGGGCGGTCGGCCTGCTGCCAGGCGTCCGTCAGCCGATTCGTGATGACTCATCACTTGAGGAGGACCAGGAGCGTAATGACTATTACTGAAGCTTTCGACGAGGACCCGGACTTCAGGCCTGATCGAGGAAGGGTCGATGAAAGTAGTGTGGGATATGGGTGGTTAGAGTCTTTGAGTTGGTTGTTAGAGTCATAGCTCTGATTGTCATTCCTTATTTTGGGGCAGGGCAGATCCCCGACTATTAGCTTTTCGTGTGATTCCCTTCCATGAGGATCACAGGGAGTTTGTCGGACGTAGGAAGTCTTTTGAGGCCGTTTTGGGCCGACTTACTTTCGTTGGAGGACTGTATTCAGAATACTTGACCTTTTGTTTTAGTTTGTACATAATTGCCCACGGGCACTACCTTTCCGTCACTGGAGGTCACTCGTGACGATGTTTTTAGTTGCAGCCAGGGTTGTGCTTGTATTGTATATTAATCGCTGTTAATCGCGATTGGGTTGAGTCTTTATTTCGACAAGTCTTTTTATTTAAGCAAAACGAAAAAAAATACCTGCTTTTCGGCTTTATTTTATTTTGAGTTACTAAAGTGACGCCACCGAAATCGGGGTGTTACACATTTCATTCAAGATTATGTACAGAAGGGCGTACTTCTTCTGAAGTTTGTTGATACTGACCATCAATGGGCAGATATCTTTATAAAGCCCTTAGCAGAGGATAGATTTAATTTCATTCTGAAAAATCTGAATATGGACTTTTGTCCAGCTTGAAGATGGATCAGAACCTCTGACTATGATGCTTCTTTATCAGAAGATGTCTAGTTCAGAAGGTAACTCTATCAGAAGATGTCAGTATCTCTGATACATAGTTCCTTGTGCCCGTGCTGACAGTCTGTCATGATGAGTGTTGATGTGCTTCTCTCCTGCGTGGGATATGTGTATTCACTGTTACTATGATGCCATTTTCTCTTAATTGGTATTGATCGAGTTGTGAAGCTTACCCTCTTCTAAATCGCTTTATATAAGCTTCATTCTCTCCTTGGAAGTTATTGCTCCTACAGTTTCTCGAGGTTAAGTCCTTGGTAACTGAAGCTTCTCTTTACTTCCGTGGCCGGTGGTAAACGTTCTTCTTTTGCATTAACTCCCTTCTTTAATTCGCTTAACTATCATTCATGCTTCATTTATTTCTCCATCCTTTTAAACTTAGACCTTCACTAAGGGGGAGTACCTTGTACTTCAAGCTAAGTTTTTCACACCCTATTCTTTTTGCTTATGACAAAAAGGGGGACTAGACCCAGTTTTTGATGTGTAAGCTGTGTTAGTGTGATTTATTTTTCTTTTGGAGAATTTAAGAGTTCCACCTTTATGACCGTAGATGTGTCACTGGGCAAATACAAGGAATACATTTCACTTCTTCTGAAGTGATTCTATTTGACTCTGATACCACTTATTGTTGACTCTGAATACTTATGTGCTCTGATTATTTCAATTCATCTATGTCATATATTTTCACTCTGAACTCTTATGTTATTTAGCTCAGAATCTTGACATTTCTAACGTTTTCATTAAGTCTTAGATTCAGGGGGAGCTATGCTCAGAATCAAGCTGTGACTTGGATTCAGAATGAGCAAAATAAACTATTCACATCAGGATAAGTCTAATTCTATGTCTCTAAACTCTGAGTGAATTCAGTTTATTGTTTAAGAATTGTTCATCAAAATACTTGGTTTTGTCATCATCAAAAAGGGGGAGATTGTAAGATCAAGTTTTGATCGAGTAGTACAACTCTATGTTTTGATGATTACAAGTTAACATTTTAGTATGAACAATTATGGTACTCTAACGTGTTTTTCTGAGTGTGCTATTTACAGGCTCTGACCTCTATTTTATCTCACACAAATCAGAAGCACTGTGCTTAAAGAGTGACCCAAGCAACGCTTTCGCAACATCTATGTTCACTCTGAGCAGTAGAAAAGCTTCAGAAGATTTGAAGCCTTACAAGCGCTGATATGGACTCAGTCACTTGAAGTTCTGAAGAACCAGACGTTCTGACAACCCAGACACTCTGAAGGTTCAGATGTTCTGATGGTGTAAAAGACTCTGAAGATCCAGAAGCTGAAAAGTGGAAACTCTGATGTCCAAAAGCAAGATGGCTCTGAAGACCATGTACTTCCCTCTGAGTTCAGAATCAGAAGGTACAACGGTCATAGGATCTCTGCTTCCCTCTGACTCTGATCAACTAGCTTCACAAGTTCCAACATGAAGCATTACCCTGATCAGAAGTCTTCTAGGTTAAAGGTCAAGTCACTTTCCAAAGTACAAAAGCAAATGTACTATCCTGACGACCTACCTAACATTCTCAGCCACAGCAGAAGATGGAATTTCCAGAACTGCCCTCCAACGGTAGCATTTCCATCCAGCGTTCAAACCCTAATCATTGGAGTATAAATAGAGGTTGAAGATTGAAAGATGCGGTTGGAAGAATCTCACACGTGCAAGCTATATTCAAACCTTCTAAGCATTCTTTCATCTGAATTCATTGTGTTTACTATTAGCTTTTCAGAAGCAAATTCTTTGTAAACATTCTTTCTTAAACATTTGTTTAGTTACCTTTAGGAGATCAAGTTTGATCGGATCCTAGAGAAGACTAAGAGAGTGAATCTTAGTGTGAGCTAAGTCAGTGTATTGTTAGTCACTTGTAGGTTTCAAGTGCAGTTGTAACATTTACCTGATTAGTGGATTGCCTTCGTTCTAAGAAGGAAGAAATCACCTTAACGGGTGGACTGGATTAGCTTGAGTGATTCATCAAGTGAACCAGGATAAAATCCTTGTGTGCTTTTCTATCTCTTATCTCAAGCACTTTGTTCTCGAAAGATTTGTTAAAATCTTTAAGGTGGAAGTTTTATTCTGAAAATGTTATTCAAACCCCCCCTTTCTACCGTTTTTCATACCTTCAAGAGTACCATAATTGTTCATACATAATAGTTAACATGTAATCATCAAAACATAGAGTTGTACTACATGATGAAAACTTGATCTTACAATCTGTCCTACGGTTGCCAAAATTTAAACAGCCACCAAGATTTTCACTTTTGTGGGTCTCCAACGGGTGAGAAGCCTTCCTTATAAGGCCCCCACATCTAACAACCCTTGGTTTGAAGGCACAAGCAGTAGGGTTGCGAATGATGTTTTTTAATCGTCCCTGATGAGAAGTAGCCCTTGAAGATACTTCAATAACGACACAAGATGCCTGTTATCCCACCACATTAGGAAAATCAGCATCGTGCCACTCACCACCCTCCAATGGAAGGTGTTCTAGTCAAGAAAAAATAGAGGAGCAAGGCTTACCCCCGACCACTATGGACCCAAAACACTCCCGAACTCTATCCCATAGAAACGAGATCATCCACCTCTCAACTAAGTCATTGTGGAGGAGAATGACCCTTGCAAGGATAAAAGGGGAGTTGGAATCTGTGGCATGAACTTGGTTAACTCACCTTTGTTGGGGAAATTAGTTTGGGGCTTGCTTAAAGGGACTCACAAATTGTGGGTTCAAGAAGTATTGGGCCACAAATACTTAGCAAGTACATCATTTATGGAGGCTTTAGCTATTGCGACTTCGTCTCCGCTTTGGAGAGGAATTATCAAAACCTATGATCTTCTCGGGGATGACGTTTCTTACAGACTTGGTGATGGGTGCACTTCCCTATGCTAAAAAGATAAGAGTGGTCAGGGGTGCTTGGCGACTAAGGTGTCGTTTGTTCATTTTCAGATACAGTTCTTATTCTTAAGGATATGGCAATTTCTGGGATTTGAGATGTTTCAACCTTGTACACTACTATTCCTTCTGCAGATATGACTAGTTTGATGTCTATGTCCCGTGCTCTAGATCCGTGTTTCCCAGACTCTTGGGTTTGGAGGTATAATAGTGAAGGTATGAAAAACGATAGAAAGGGGGGTTTGAATAGCATTTTCAACTAAAAACTTTTCCCTCTTGATATTTAGACAAATCTCTCGAACAAACAATACAAGGTGCAAAGATGAGAGATGAAGAGAAGCACACAAGTATTTTATCCTGGTTCACTTGAAAATCGCTCAAGCTAGTCCAGTCCACCCGTTAAGGTGATTTCTTCCTTCTTAGAATGAAGGCAATCCACTATTCAATGTTTGTTACAACTGCACTAGCAACCTGCTCAGTGACTAACAATACAATGAACTAGCAAATACTAAGATTCACTCTCTTAGTCTTCTCAAGGAGCTGACCAAACTTGGTCCCTTAAGGAAAACAAACTAACTGTTTGAAGGTTTTGGGTTTACAATTAATGCTTCTAAGAAAGCCAAGGTAAACACAGTAAGAATGATTGAAGAAAGATTGCTAAGATAATATTGAATGGTTGCTGGAGCTTGCACAAAGTTTCTTAGCGTCTTCTTCCAACTTCAGCCTATATGTATACTCCAAGGATTAGGGTTGTATCCGTTGCATGGAATGCTACCGTTGGAGGGCAAATTTGTAACTTCCAGATTCTGTTGTGGCTGAACATCTTAGGTAAGGCCGTCAGGATAGTACAATTGCTTTTGTACTTGGATAGCGACGTGAGCCTTATCCTAATTGACTTCTGATCAGGCGACGCTTCATGTTGGAACTTGTGAAGCTTGGTGATCAGAGTCAGAGGGAAGCTTGGATCCTCTCACTTTCGTATCTTCTGCTTCTGGACATCAGAGTTGGAAGTACTTGGTCTTCAGAGCCAGCTTACTCTTGGACTTCAGAATCTTCACTTCTCAGCTTCTGGACCTTCAGAACTTCTGGACCTTCAGAGCCTCTGCACCTTCAGAGCCTCTGCACCTTCAGAGCTTCTGGGCCTTCAGTACTTCTGGTCTTCAGAACTTTAACTGATCTGAATCTATATCAGAGCTTATCATCTTCAGAACTTCTGAAGCATATACTACTGTTCAAATAGAACATAGTGAGTGCGAAAGCGTTGCGTTGGTTACTCTTTAGGCTAAATGCTTCTTATAATTGTGAGTATTGACCAGAGTCAGAGCCTGTCATTTAACCACTCAGTAAACAATGTTAGAGTACCATAATTGTTCATACACAATAGTTAACATGTAATCATCAAAACATATAGTTGTACTACATGACCAAATCTTGGTCTTACAAACAGTACTGGGATATACTCTACAGCCTCTGCGTATGCTGGCTGATTGAGTCCAGCCTAGTTCACTTGGCATGGAAGATTGGAAATGGATTTGGAAAATCAAAGCTCCGAAGAAAATTCAGGTGTTCATTTGGCTCGTGATGCACGGTTCCATTCAGGTGGACAATCATCGCTTTCGTTGTCACCTTGCGTCGTTCGCGGTTTGCTCTCGCTACTCTCACTTGGAAGAGGATTATCTTCATTGTTTACGTAACTGCCTTCATTCCATGGAGGTGTGGCAGCGCCTAAATGCTCTTGCTTGGATCCGGTCTCAAGTCACTGGGTCTAAATCTTCTCCTTTCGTGGCTGGCCTTTACTTTTTATGGAGATAGAGGAATGAGATGGTTTTAGGGAAGAAGAACAGGACAATGACTTTTGTGTATATCTGGATCCGTCAAGAACACGTGGATCATTTGCGTTGGTTAGTTATGGAGAAGGGTCATGATGATGTTGTTGGTTCGCGAAGATCTTGGACTCTCCCACTTATGGGTTTTGTTTCTCTCTTAGATGATGGCTCTTTCAAGCATGATCTTCATCTCATGGGATGGGGGAGGGGGTGTGGTTCGTGACTCGCATGGAGCTTGGCGTCGAGGTTTCTTTGATGTTCAGAGTGAGGAAGATCTTGTTTATGCTGAGGTTTGTGCCCTTAAGCATGGCCTTAAGCTTCTTTGGAGCATGAATGTCAGGAAGGTCGTTCTGCGGATGTTTGCCAATTGTTGGACTCGGATTAGGAGGTTCACCTTATACATTTCTCAATGGCTATTGCCTCGCAGATATGGGTACTACTTCTTAGTGTAAGACCCAAGTTTTTAAGCTTAGAATAAGTGGAAGAGATTTCCATTTACGATTAGGCTTGATGTATCGTGAAAGGAAACCTGAACAAGAGTTTACCAAATGAAATAAATTTATGAAGGAGAAAGTTCAGGAAAAGTCAAAGGATCGTATCGAAGTCGATAAAAGTTATAGCACGATCGTTATACGCTTAAACCTAGGTCAGAAACCCTAATATATAGCTAATTTTCATTTATAGGCACGATGGAAGTTAATTCCAAGAATCTTCAGAGAAATGTTAGAACTTCTCTTTTTCCATATATCACAATCGTTTCGAGGCGAAACTCTAGGATCTACGAACGTCCGATTCCAATCATCGGAAGTTTGCCGAAACCGAAACCCTGGTATTTCAAAACCCTAGAAATTCTTGACAATGAAGACTTTTTCTATTCAGAGCTTCAAATGAATATTCCACTCGCGTACACCCATTTCTCTTGATGATTTCAATTTTTCTTCAGAAGGAAGTTTTCCATTCCGACATTCGATGCAAAAAGCAACTTATCGGGTAAAATAGTTTTATACCGACTATGCATTAGTTGCCAAAAATACAAGGAGACATCTTTTTAGTTTTGGAATTCTTTCGCCGAAACATATCCTAGAATTCACGGAGAATGACGCCGGAAAAATCAGATTCGCGAAACTTTCATTTTCCCGCGAATTTCCATCTTCTATATATAGCAAACAAGTGAGAAAAAAACACAAAACTCCTCCATTTTCTCTCCTCAAGGCCGCGAGTTCATCCAAGGAAGAAGGAAGAAGAATTTTCTTCATTTCTTGCTTGATCGTTGATCCGTTAGTTGCTGCTTCAAGGTTTCGAGGTATAGTCGCTAATCTTTACCTCTGATCGCTTTTTCCATAGCTTTTCTGTAGACTTTTCTGAGCTGATAGTTTATGGGTTTTTGCAAAACTATCCTGAATCTTTCATTTCTGATTCTAAACCTCTTCTATATGTGCCCAAGATCACTTCTGCCGGATTAGATTTTCCGTTATGTCGCCGGAATTCCGCCGGAATCAATTTTAGCCTTAAATACCCATTTTTGGAGTTTTTGAGGTAAAGCTTCAACCTTTAGGCTAAAAACTATCGCCTTAGCTTAGTGTTAGTAGGATTAGTTGTCATAAACGTCGTTAGTAACGTCCCTGCAAAATTTGGTTTTTGGGATTTCAGTTTTGAAATTTCTAAGTTAAAAATCATGACCAAAATACCCCTGCGACAGTTTTTGATCCGATAATTTTTCCGAGTTCAGAATACCCTTAGTTACGGCTAATGAAAGCATAGGAACCAAGTTTGATCGAAGAAAAATCGAGCCCCACAATTGTGAAAAGTGGCCGAGCCCTATAGGGGAGGAGGGGGAAAATTCCTTTTCCGAAAACTTGTCCTTTCGCGCTAGATTATCGTACCTTGGAGTATGAACTACTTCGTGTAACCTTAGTGAGCATTGATAGCTTAGTTTCCGATAGATTTTGATAGAATTCTGTGGTTTTACTTTAAAGGTTCTTTTGAAGAATTTCCTGAAGATCAAGGAGCTCATTGTGAAGGAACGTTTGAGGAGAACGCTGGAATAACTAGAGGTAAGGGCAACTTACCTTATTAGTTAATGCTTAGGTGTCGATACTTTCGACTTGATTTACTGTTTATGCACTTGTTTGTGTATGATTGGGAAAATGTTTTCTGAGGCTTCGGCTGACAATGTAGATGATGCATCTACTACTATGTTTTTGAGATTGATAACATGCTATGTTTAAACCTTAGGGTAGACAATGCAGAACTTATATGTATATAGACAACATATATATATATACCCCTTATACTTTATCTGGTGTCTTGTATTCTCTATCCTATATTCCGTAAGTTGACCCTTGCACGTGCTACCTGTGTTTGGGGGGCTATGTATACCCTTTTTGTCATATGTCGTTGGTGGATTCTTCCGTGATTCCTCGTCGTTCGGGGAAGACCCGGAGCGAAATGACTACTATTGAGCCTTCGACGTGGACCCGGACTTCATGCATGACCAGATGGGAGTCGATGATGGAAGTATGGGGGATGGGTGATTAGAGTCTATTAAGGTTGGGTGTTAGTGTCCTAGCTCTGACTTATTCTTACTTTTGAGGGCTCGTGTTGCTGACACTTGACTTAACATTTTGGGATTGTACATTTTGCCTACGGGCGTTACACTTTTCTACTTTCCGTCATTGGAGGTTACTCGTGACGAGGTCGCTATTTACAGCGGGGGATGCTATATATATTGTATATTAGTTCTGTTGCCTTTCGCATTTGGGTTTTATTTAATTCAGTCTTGTCTTAGTTATTATCAAAAAAAAAATATTTACGTTTTTCCGCATTAAGTTTACTTTTGGTTACTAAAGTGACGCCACCGAAATCGGGGTGTTACACTTAGTGTGTGTTCACTATTCTTAAAGATCATTTTGATCTGGTTGTCCCGATAATCTTCAAAGATGCTTTAGAGGTGTAGCTTTGCTTGTTTGTTTAGCTTTTTGATGTAAAAAAATAAAACATGCAATTATGATTCACTATTTTACATTTTTTTTCCATAAAATAAAAAAAATTAAAATAAAAACATAGCAAAATATGTTTCATATTGGTACAGAATTCTTTTTTTTTTTTAACTTCAGAATTCTTTATACTAACTATCATTGATTGTTTTTCAAAAAAAAAACTATCATTGAATGTAAATTAAATTATTTTTCTGTACCTACATTTATAAATAGTTTAATTAAATTGTGTAAAAAACATTATCTTCCATATTTTTAAAATGGTATTGGTTAACAATGCTTTAAATAAAAACTAGTTGAGTAACCCGTGCAATGCACGAGTGACTTTTTTTATATTTAAAATTTGTTTAATACTATAGTTTTTAACTTTTTACAATTTTCAATTGCATAAATATATAAATACTTGTTTGATTTTTTATGTGTTAAAATGCTCTCACAATTTTGACTCGGGTGGGGTGGAGATCAAAAGTCTATTTAAAAGTGTGACTCTTAAGGATTGAACTTTCGACCTATACGTTCAAACAACTACCTTATTAGAAAAATATATTTAAAGTTATTTTTTATGTAATATTTCCTAAAAAAACTAAGTTGCTAATGTTATTAAAAAAATCTCTTGGTTGAAAATTGTACATAAGATATTAACATTTAAAATCATGATAATAAGAGTTAGTTTGGTACAATACATCAATCTACTCTTATATATTAAAATGAATAAGATTTTGTCGTATAAACTACTTGTCACAACTACCACCACCACCTGCTCCACTCCAATAATCACCACCACTCACCGCCACCACCACCCTTCGCCACCGCCCAGGGTCGTGTAATGGGTTAGGCCATGAAGGCAAGTGCCATATGCCCAACAAAATTGTACCTATATAGTATATACTATTGAGACTTGAGAAAGGTTGCAAAACAATGGAAAAACGGGTTATCTTAATTGCAATGTGAGAATTAAGGAAGTGTCCACATGGCATAGATTTTCTAGAAAAAAATCTTCTTTTAATATATAAGGTAGATAGATAGATAGATAGATTGTAAGCGAATAATTTTGTTCCTATTTTAAAAATAAACCTAATCTTACATTTTTTTTTTGCTACAAAACCTAATCTAACCTTATAACATTATTGAAATAAAATACTTTATTCACATTTTTATCATCACGCAGTCAATTTTATGATGGGTGGAAAATGTGATTGTTTAATTTTAAAGTTTTCAAAATTTAATGATATTGTTTGAAATTATAAAACAATTAAGTTTTCAAAACTATATATCATAATTATAGTCCCCGAAGGATAACTCAAGTGGTAAGAGCTAGGGGACATAAGGGTTAGGGAGGGGAAGGTCTAGGGTTCGAATCCTGGAAGGGTAATTTGAAGGGATTTTCTAACTTATTAGTTAACCACTAACATTTGCCTATCAAAAAAAAAATATATCATAATCATATTAATTCATTTCAAATTACATATGATAAATTTATATGGTAAAATTTGAGAAGTGATTACAAAGTTTAAATTAAAAATATAATGCACATTTATTAGTAATGATTTATCTTTCAAATTATACAAAATTTATTTTATTATTATTTTAGACTTCATAAGATCAATGGTAAAATTTAAGATGAAGATTTCTATCTAGCAATCATATTTTTCTTGATTGCTACATTGTGTGGCAATTGTGGAGTGCCTGTGAGACCCAAGTTTTTAAGCTTAGAATAAATCGAATAAAAATTCTTATTCACGATTAGTTTGATGTAACGTGAAGGAAAACCTGAACGAGTTTATCGAATGGAATTAATTGATGAAGGAGAAAGTTCAGGAAAAGGCTAAGGATTGTATCAAAGTCGATAAAAGTTATAGCACGATTAGTATTCGCTTAAACCTAGGGCAAGAACGCTAGTAAATAGCTAATTTACACTTAAAGACACGACGGAAACTAATTCCAAAAATCTTCAGAGAAATGTTAGAACTTCTCTTAATTCTTCCATAACAAGCGTTTCGATACGAAACCCTAGAATGTACGAAGGTCAAATTCCAATACTCGGAAGTTTGCCGAAACTAAATCACTGATAGTTCAAGAAAACCTAAAATCAACGGACGATGAAGACTTTTTCTATTCGGAGCTTCAAACGAAGATTCCACACGCATACGCCCATTTCTCTTGATATTTCTAATCTTTCTTCAGAACGAAGTTTTCTCATCCGACATCAACTGCAAAAAGTAACTTTTTGGGTAAAATCGATTTACACCGACTTTGGATCGTTTGCTTTAATTCCAAGAAACCTGTTTTGAGTTCTGGAATTCTGTCGCCATAACCTATCTTAGAATTCACAGAGGAATACGTAGGAAAAATCGGAATCGCGAAATTTTCATTTTTCCGCATTTTCCAAAACCTATAAATAGCAAGAAAATGAAAAATTTTCAAAACCTTCACCCATTTTGAACCCAAAACCCGCGAGCTTGAAGGAGAAGGAGGGAGGAAGAGATTTTCGCCGTTTCTTGCCCGATCGCTGCACCATTCGTTGTTATTCGAAGACATCGAGGTATAGATGCTATCTCTCACTTCTGATCGTCAATTCTGTCGTCTTTCTCTATGTCTTTCTGTGCTCAAAGTTTTGAGCTTTTTGTAAAACTGTCCAAATAACTCGATTTTTCTGTCTAAACTTATTCCCTGCGTGCCCAAGAGCATGTTTAGCGGATTACATTTTGCCGAATGTCGTCGAAATGCCGTCGAATTCCAATTCTACTTGAAAAACCCATTTTGAGGCAAAGTTTCGTTCTATCGGTTTAAAACTCTCGACTTAGCTTAGCGCTAGTAGGATTAGTTGTCATAAACGTCGTTGGTGACGTCCCCATCCAATTTTCTTTTCGAAATTCCAATTTTGAAATTCTGAGCTAAAAATATTGACCAAAATACCCCTGCGACAGTTTTCGATCCGAAAATTTTTCTGAGCTTTGATTCGCCTTAGTTACGACAAATGATAACCTAGGAACCAAGTTTGATCGAAGAAAAATCGGCGCACACAATTATGATGTGTGGCCGAGAGCTCCTCCATAGGGGGAGGAAAATTTTGTTTTTCGAAAACTTGTCTTAACGCGTTAGATTATCGTACTTCGGAGTTTATAATGCTTCGTGTAACCCTAGTACTTATTGTTTGCTGAGTTTCTGACTCATTGTGATTGATTTCTGTGAATTTTCTCTAAGGTTCGTTTGAGGAACTCTGTTGAGTCGGAGAGGAAGGTTGTGAAGGAGAACTTGAGGAACACCCTAGAGGAACTACAGGTGAGGGCTACTCACTGAATACTAGCTAATACTTTAGGTGTCGACGAATTCGACTTGATTTATTGTTTATGCACTTGATTGTGTTTGACTGGGAAAAATGTTTTCTGAGGCTACGGCTGACAATTGATAATCATTTATAGCTTGAATTGTTTTTGAGATTGATTCACATGCTATGTGCTAAATGGTTAATCTAGGATGTGTTGATATTGATTCACATGCTATGTGCTAAATGGTTAATCTAGGATGTGTTGATATATGTACCATGACTGTTGGATTATGTTACTTTGATTATGCAAATACACATATATCTGTTGTACGTCAGAGTGAGGATGACGGGCAGTTATGCGAAACTCATCATGAGATTTTGGGAAGTTTGATGGGACGAACAGAGGTTCGGGCCCTTGTTATTGTTTTAATGGATCGAGACCTTCTCTGGGAATTACTTGGGATTATGGGATCTTTTAAACTCATAAGATTAGAGACAAAACTAAATGAAAACTACTTTACAAGGAAAATCCATAAGACACTAAACAACCTCTGAACCTTTAAATAATGATAACAATCTCAAAAGAAAGCTTAGGACTTGAATATTTGTTTTGGAAAAATGAGAAGTGTCGTCGAGTCCAAGTTTTGGGGAAACTAATGAGTTTCCGAGTATGTTGATACTCTTTTGCTCGATGAGCAGTTTTGTTGTTGGGCTATCTAAAAGATAAGCCGGGAAATTAATAAGTTTTTGAGTACATTGATGCTCTTTTCCTCGATGGGCAGTTTTGTTGTTGGGCTATCTAAAAGATAAGCCGGGGAAACAGATAGTTTCCAAGTACATTGGTACTCTTTGCTCGCTGAGCAGTTTTTGACCATTGGATGGAGATGAGTCGGATGATTCGAGAAATCATCATGAGATACTTTTCATAATTAATTGTCTTTTGTCGCAAAATCGACATTTACCTTAGGGTATTCTTTTTAGAGACAATAAGTTAGCTAGAACACGTGACGACGTGACGAGTGAGGTCGGAGACGTTGTTTGGCTAATCACTTTGCATTCTTGCACACATTTTGAGGTTAATACACGGTGGGATGCCGGACCTTGGTGGATTCCAAAATGGTCATAAGACCCGGATTTCCACATAACAACACTGCGGTGATTCTTAGTAGCAGACAGAAATGGCAGACCTGCGAGTTCACTGCTGATCTGACTACATTTTGTTTGGTATAAGAGACGCCCGAGCGGAAATGGTCCCACCGTGGCTGGTGTTAGGGCTGACTCGATGGTGCCCATCCCTCCAGATTGCATCTTGTTCCTTAGCATTGCATTCATGCACCATTCATACTGATTTAGTTGTCGAGTGTGTTTGATACTTGTTAATCTTGTTTGAGATATGTTAATTGACAGTAAACGTTATTTATTTTCATTTGATGAGATATACAATTTATAATGCTGTCATTCATATCTAAGCCTATGTAGCTATTGCTTAAACTTTACCTATTGGATGTACTATTATGTAATTCTTTGAGTTAACCCTAGCGCGTGCTACCTGTGTCTGGGGGGCTATGTATGCCCTTTTTGTCAGATGTCGATGGCAGATTGGTTCGAGATGGTCGTCCCTTCGAGGGGGACTAGGTTCGAGATGTTGGATCAGGACACCCCGAGATCATGGGTGGTCGACCCCGCCGGTCACCGAGCCATCTATTCGGGGCGAATAATGGAGGATCGCGTCGACAGGATGGGAAACTTGACGCACGGAGTTTTGAGACGCTACACCGTCAGCTTCAACCTACCACCAGGTGTGCACTGTGGACCTGGAGTCGTAGTACCACCACTACCGTCGCCTTCGGACGACGAGGACCCCTCGGAGGAGGTGCCTGTGGGAGGGACTTCATCAGACTCTAGCTCACCTACTGTTGTCGTTGCTGCCGACCTTGGTTCGAGACCTGGACCCGTGAGATCAGCCCAGGAGCAGATTGCAGTAGCGAGAGGAGAGAGGATCGGAGACATCGACCTAGTTGTCTTGGATTCAGATTCAGACGACGACCATGGTGATGCATAGTTGGGAGTGCTGTGGTGTGCTCCTCTAGTCAGGATCAGGGTAGGAGTAGCGTTGTGGCCCTGGTCTTCAGTTTCTCATTTTGGGGCAGGGTAGGTCCCCGACCTTTAGAATTGATTGAAGTTATTGCTTAATCATATTGTATAGTTATGTTAGGTGCTATCTTATGATGAGTACTAACTGTTTGTTTGACTTAACAGAACATGGTGAACACTAACCAACTAGCTGAGATGATGGCCACTATGGCCCAAGCTGTGACTGCACAGGCTAATGATAATGCTATGAGACGTGCGGCTGAGGAAGCACGTGATCAACATCAGCGCCAGAGAGAAGTGACTCTAGATCAGAATAAGGGATTGAATGACTTTAGGAGACAAGATCCTCCTAAGTTCACTGGTGGAACCGACCCTGACAAAGCAGACCTTTGGATCCAAGAGATTGAGAAGATTTTCGGTGTACTGCAGACTGCTAAAGGTGCCAAGGTTGGCATGGCTACTTATCTGCTGCTTGGTGATGCTGAGTACTGGTGGAGAGGTACCAGGGGAATCATGGAAGCCAATAATGAGGAGATCAACTGGAATTCTTTCCAAACTGCATTTCTGGAAAAGTACTTTCCAACTAGTGCTCGGGATGAGCGAGAGGCACAATTTCTGACACTCCGTCAAGGGAGCATTTCTGTACCTGAATTCGCTTCTAAGTTGGAGTCTTTGGCCAAGCATTTTCAATTCTTCAATGATCATGTGGATGAGCGCTACATGTGTAAGCGTTTTGTCAATGCACTGAGGCCAGATATTGAGGATTCTGTGAGGCCACTGGGAATCATGCGTTTTCAGTCGCTAGTTGAGAAAGCCACAGAGGTTGAACTAATGAAGAATAAGAGGTTGAACCGTGTTGGAATTGGAGGACCAGTGAGATCAGGTTCTCAAAACTACCAAGGCAAAGGGAGATTTCAGAACAAGAGGCCGTATCAACGTCCTGCTGGGAGAGGGTTTACCCCAGGATCTTACAGACCTATGGCTGGTACTGCTGGTGGTTCTGGAAATCAGGCTGTGAACAGAGATGTGAATTGTTTCAAGTGTGGAAAGCTGGGGCACTATGCTAATGCGTGTACAGACACGAGGCCTAAATGCTTTAACTGTGACAAGTTTGGACACACTGCCAGTCAGTGTAGGGAACCCAAGACTGAACCGTTTGTCAACACTGCTCGAGGAAAGCGCCCTGCTGCCATGGCAAGAGTTTACACCATGGATGGTGAAGAGGCTGAAGGAGTTGATGGTCTGATCAGAGGGAATTGCGAGATTGACGGTAATCTCCTAACTGTACTTTTCGATTCCGGTGCAACGCATTCGTTTATTTCTAGGGAGTGCGTGACCAGACTGAAACTGCCTGTTACTTCTTTGAGCTTTGATCTTATTGTCACTACACTTGCTAAAACCCTACTTGCTAATGCTGCATGCATGTACTGTCCGATGACATATAGAGATAGAGTCTTTCATGCTAACCTAGTATGCATAACTTTCAAGAACTTAGATGTTATCCTAGGAATGGATTGGTTATCCCATTATCCTTGTCTTTTGGACTGCAACCGAAAGAGAGTGGTATTTCCTGACTCGGATCTTTTCGAGTATCTATCCGCTAATCATATTAGTGTCTCTTTGAACGAAGGATCTCAAGAGTATTCTTCATTGCTGAACCTAGAGGGTAAAGGAAACTCGAATGTGAATGGTATTCCAATTGTGAGAGACTTCACCGATGTTTTTCCTGACGATGTACCTGGATTGCCGCCTGTACGCGACGTCGAGTTTGCTATTGACATCGTACCGGGAACATGGCCGATTTCGATTGCACCATATCGTATGGCACCTGCAGAGTTAGTGGAATTGAAGTCTCGGATAGAGGATCTTCAGTCAAAAGGATTTATTCGACCAAGCGTTTCGCCTTGGGGAACGCCAGTTTTATTGGTGAAGAAGAAAGATGGGAGGTCTAGATTGTGTGTCGACTACCGACAACTTAACAAAGCAACCGTCAAGAATAGGTATCCGTTGCCTAGAATTGATGATTTGATGGACCAACTTCGAGGAGCTGTGGTATTCTCAAAGATAGACCTGAAGTCGGGTTACCATCAGATTAGAGTGAAGACTGAGGATATTCAGAAGACTGCATTCATAACTCGCTATGGACACTATGAGTATTTGGTGATGCCATTTGGAGTGACAAATGCACCTCCTATATTTATGGACTACATGAACAGGACCTTTCTGTAAGATCAAGTTTTGATCTAGTAGTACAACTCTATGTTTTGATGATTACAAGTTAACCTTTTGATATGAACAATTGTGGTACTCTAACGTGTTTCTCTGAGTGTGCTATTTACAGGCTCTGACCCTGACTCAATTTCACACAAATCAGAAGCACTGTGTATAAAGGGTAACCCAAGCAACGCTTTCGCATTCACCATGTTCAGTATGAACAGTGGAAAAGCTTCAGAAGATCTGAAGCTATACAAACTCTGATGAGGACTCAGTCGCTAGAAGCTCTGATGATCCAGAAGTTCTGACAACCAAGAAACACTGAAGGTTCAGATGTTCCGATGGTGTAGAAGACTCTGAAGATCCAGAAGCTGAATAGTGGAAACTCTGAAGTCCAGAAGCAAGAAACTCTGAAGGCCATGTTCTTCCCTCTGAGTTCAGAATCAGAAGATACAATGGTCAGAGGATCTGTGCTTTCCCTCTGACTCTGATCAACCTGCTTCACAAGTTCCAATACGAAGCATTCCTCTGATCAGAAGTCTCCTAGGTTAAAAGGTCAAGTCGCTATCCAAGTACAAAAGCAAGTGTACCTTCCTGACGACCTACCTAACGTTCTCAGCCACAGCAGAAGCTGGATTTTCCAGAACTGCCCTCCAACGGTAGCATTTCCATGCAACGCTCAACCCTAATCCTTGGAGTATATATAGAGGCTGAAGATTGAAAGAAGCGGCTAGAAGAAGAAGAAAAAATATACAAGAAGCAATACACACGCGCAAGACATATTCTAAGCTTTCTTTCATCTTGTAATTTATTTTAGTTTACACTCAGCTTATTCAGAAGCAAACCCTTGTAAACACCAACCTCAAACAGTTGTTTGATTTTTCCTTTAGGAGATCAAGGTTGATCGGATCCTAGAGAAGACTAAGAGAGTGAATCTTAGTGTGAGCTAAGTCAGTGTAATTGTTAGTCACTTGTAGGTTTCAAGTGCAGTTGTAACTCTTACCTGATTAGTGGATTGCCTTCATTCTAAGAAGGAAGAAATCACCTTAACGGGTGGACTGGAGTAGCTTGAGTGATTTATCAAGTGAACCAGGATAAAATCCTTGTGTGCTTTTCTATCTCTATCTTTTGCACTTAGTTCTCGAAAAGATTTGTTAAAATCTTTAAGGTGGTAGTTTTTGTACTGAAAACGTTATTCAAACCCCCCCTTTCTACCGTTTTTCATACCTTCAATTGGTATCAGAGCGCAAGTTCTGATTACCACACCTAACAGTGTTCAGTGATCCGGGCCGGTGTGAAAAACAATGGCTGCCACCACCAGTGAAACTCAAAGAGATGGTTACAACGCAAAGCCTCCTATGTTCGATGGTCAAAGGTTCGAATATTGGAAAGATAGACTGGAAAGTTTCTTTCTGGGTTTCGATGCAGATCTCTGGGATATTATTGTGGATGGCTATGAGCGTCCAGTTGATGCAGATGGCAAAAAGATCCCAAGGTCAGAGATGTCTGCAGATCAAAAGAAGCTGTACTCACAACATCATAAAGCAAGAGCAATTCTTCTAAGTGCTATCTCCTATGAGGAGTACCAGAAGATTACAGATCGTGAGTTTGCTAAAGGCATTTTTGATTCTCTGAAGATGTCTCATGAAGGAAACAAGAAAGTCAAAGAATCAAAGGCATTGTCTTTGATCCAAAAATATGAATCCTTCATCATGGAGCCAAATGAGTCCATTGAAGAAATGTTCTCCAGATTTCAACTGCTTGTAGCTGGCATACGTCCTCTCAACAAGAGCTACACAACAAAAGATCACGTCATAAGGGTCATCAGGTGTCTTCCTGAAAGTTGGATGCCTTTGGTGACTTCAATAGAGCTCACGAGAGATGTTGAGAATATGAGTTTAGAAGAACTCATCAGCATTTTGAAATGCCATGAGCTGAAGCGCTCAGAGATGCAAGATCTGAGGAAAAAGTCCATAGCCTTGAAATCCAAATCTGAAAAGGCTAAGGTTGAGAAGTCAAAGGCTCTTCAAGCTGAAGAAGAAGAATCTGAAGAAGCATCAGAAGATTCTGATGAAGATGAGCTGACTCTGATCTCCAAGAGACTCAACCGCATCTGGAAGCACAGGCAGAGCAAGTTCAAAGGCTCTGGAAAGGCAAGAGGAAAGTCTGAATCCTCAGGTCAGAAGAAGTCATCAATCAAGGAAGTCACTTGCTTTGAGTGCAAAGAATCAGGGCACTACAAAAGTGACTGTCCAAAATTGAAGAAGGACAAGAAGCCAAAGAAGCACTTCAAGACCAAGAAGAGTCTGATGGTGACATTCGATGAATCAGAGTCAGAGGATGTTGACTCTGATGGTGAAGTCCAAGGACTCATGGCTATTGTCAAAGACAAAGGAACAGAGTCAAAGGAAGCTGTTGACTCTGACTCAGAATCAGAAGGAGATCCAGACTCTGACGATGAAAATGAGGTATTTGCTTCCTTCTCTACCTCTGAACTGAAACATGCTTTGTCTGATATCATGGATAAGTATAACTCCTTGTTGTCTAAGCATAAGAAGCTGAAAAAGAACTTATCTGCTGTTTCTAAAACTCCTTCTGAACATGAGAAAATCATATCTGATTTGAAAAATGATAACCATGCTTTAGTTAATTCTAACTCTGTGCTTAAGAATCAAATTGCAAAGTTAGAAGAAGTTATTGCCTGCGATGCCTCTGATAGTAAGCATGAATCTAAGTATGAAAAATCTTTTCAAAGATTCCTGGCTAAAAGCGTAGATAGAAGCTTAATGGCTTCAATGATCTATGGTGTAAGCAGAAATGGAATGCATGGCATTGGCTATTCTAAACCAATTAGAAATGAGCCTTCTGTGTCTAAAGCTAAATCCTTGTATGAATGCTTTGTTCCCTCTGGTACCATATTGCCTGATTCTGTACCTGCTGAAGTTGCTAAAAACCCTCTTAAAAAGGGATCTTTCTCTATGACTAAATATCATGCAAATATTCCTTTAAAATATCATGTTGAGACACCCAAGGTGATCAGAACCTTTGGGGTAACTAACAAAAGAGGACCCAGAAAGTGGGTACCTAAGGACAAGATTATCTATGTTGCAGATATCCTTGATAGCTCCACTGAAACACCAATCATGGTATCTGGACAGTGGATGCTCGCGTCACATGACGGGAGAAAAGCGTATGTTCCGAGAGCTGAAACTTAAGCCTGGAGGCGAAGTTGGCTTTGGAGGAAATGAAAAGGGTAAAATTATTGGTACTGGTACTATTTGTGTAGATAGTAGTCCATGCATTGATAATGTTTTATTGGTAGACGGCTTAACACATAACTTATTATCTATAAGTCAATTAGCTGACAAGGGTTATGATGTTATATTCAATCAAAAGTCCTGCCGGGCTGTAAGTCAGATCGATGGCTCTGTTCTGTTTAACAGCAAGAGGAAGAACAACATTTATAAGATCAGATTATCTGAGTTGGAGGCTCAGAATGTGAAGTGCCTTCTGTCTGTTAATGAAGAGCAGTGGGTATGGCATAGACGGTTAGGGCATGCCAGTATGAGAAAGATTTCTCAGCTGAGCATGCTAAACCTTGTCAGGGGCTTACCCAATCTGAAGTTCGCTTCAGACGCTCTTTGTGAAGCATGTCAGAAAGGCAAATTCACAAAAGTCCCTTTCAAGGCAAAGAATGTTGTCTCAACCTCAAGGCCGTTAGAACTTCTGCATATCGACCTGTTTGGACCAGTGAAAACTGAGTCTATAGGTGGCAAGAGATATGGGATGGTTATTGTTGATGACTATAGCCGCTGGACATGGGTAAAGTTTCTAACCCGCAAGGATGAGTCTCATGCTGTGTTCTCTACCTTCATTGCTCAAGTGCAAAACGAGAAGGCTTGTAGAATTGTGCGTGTCAGAAGTGACCATGGTGGAGAGTTTGAGAATGACAAGTTTGAGAGTCTGTTTGATTCCTATGGAATTACACATGATTTCTCTTGTCCCAGAACTCCTCAACAAAATGGTGTTGTTGAGAGGAAGAATAGAACTCTTCAGGAGATGGCTAGAACCATGCTCCAAGAAACTGGCATGGCTAAGCACTTTTGGGCAGAGGCAGTAAATACAGCATGTTACATTCAGAACAGAATCTCTGTGAGACCAATTCTGAAAAAGACTCCTTATGAATTGTGGAAGAACATAAAACCCAACATTTCTTATTTTCATCCTTTTGGCTGTGTTTGTTATGTTCTCAATACTAAGGATAGATTGCATAAATTTGATGCTAAATCTTCTAAGTGTCTATTACTTGGTTATTCTGATAGATCTAAAGGTTTTAGATTTTATAATACTGATGCTAAGACTATTGAAGAATCTATTCATGTTAGATTTGATGATAAGCTTGACTCTGACCAGTCAAAGCTAGTTGAAAAGTTTGCAGATTTAAGCATTAATGTTTCTGACAAAGGCAAAGCTCCAGAGGAAGTTGAGCCAGAGGAAGATGAACCAGAGGAAGAAGCTGGTCCCTCTAACTCACAAACTCTGAAGAAGAGCAGAATCACTGCAGCTCATCCTAAGGAATTGATTCTGGGCAACAAAGATGAACCAGTCAGAACCAGATCTGCCTTCAGACCCTCTGAAGAGACCTTGCTGAGTCTGAAAGGATTGGTGTCCTTAATTGAACCCAAGTCCATAGATGAAGCTCTTCAGGACAAGGATTGGATTCTGGCCATGGAAGAAGAATTGAATCAATTCTCCAAGAACGATGTTTGGAGCTTAGTGAAGAAGCCTGAGAATGTCCATGTTATTGGAACGAAATGGGTATTCAGAAACAAGCTAAATGAGAAAGGAGATGTAGTCAGAAACAAGGCAAGGCTAGTTGCTCAAGGCTACAGCCAGCAGGAAGGAATAGACTACACTGAAACATTTGCTCCAGTAGCAAGACTGGAAGCAATCAGACTATTGATTTCTTTCTCAGTAAATCACAACATAGTTCTACATCAGATGGACGTAAAGAGTGCCTTCCTAAATGGTTATATCTCAGAGGAAGTCTATGTTCATCAACCCCCAGGTTTTGAAGATGAAAAGAAACCAGACCATGTGTTCAAATTGAAGAAATCACTCTACGGTCTGAAGCAAGCTCCCAGAGCATGGTATGAGAGACTTAGCTCATTCCTTCTGGAGAATGAGTTTGTAAGGGGTAAAGTAGATACAACTCTCTTTTGCAAGACTTATAAAGATGATATCTTAATTGTGCAAATTTATGTTGATGATATTATATTTGGTTCTGCTAATCAATCTCTATGCAAAGAATTTTCTGAGATGATGCAGGCTGAATTTGAGATGAGTATGATGGGAGAATTAAAGTACTTTCTGGGAATACAAGTTGATCAAACACCAGAAGGAACATATATCCATCAGAGCAAGTACACTAAGGAACTTCTGAAGAAGTTCAATATGCTGGAATCTACAGTGGCCAAGACTCCAATGCATCCAACATGCATTCTGGAAAAAGAAGATATAAGTGGTAAAGTATGTCAGAAGCTCTATCGTGGCATGATAGGTTCACTTCTGTACTTAACTGCATCTAGGCCAGACATATTATTTAGTGTTCATTTATGTGCTCGTTTCCAATCAGATCCAAGGGAAACCCACTTAACTGCTGTTAAGAGGATCCTAAGGTATCTGAAAGGCACCACTAACCTTGGCTTGATGTATAAGAAAACATCAGAGTATAAGCTTTCAGGTTATTGTGATGCTGATTATGCTGGAGATAGAACAGAGAGAAAAAGTACTTCTGGAAATTGTCAATTTCTGGGAAGCAATCTAGTCTCATGGGCAAGCAAGAGGCAATCAACCATTGCTCTATCAACTGCAGAGGCAGAATATATCTCAGCAGCAATATGCAGCACTCAGATGCTCTGGATGAAACATCAGCTGGAGGATTATCAGATCCTTGAGAGCAATATCCCAATCTATTGTGATAACACTGCTGCAATTTCGTTGAGCAAGAATCCTATCTTGCATTCAAGGGCAAAGCACATTGAGGTAAAGTATCACTTCATTAGAGATTATGTGCAGAAGGGCGTACTTCTTCTGAAGTTTGTTGATACTGACCATCAATGGGCAGATATCTTTACAAAGCCCTTAGCTGAAGATAGATTTAATTTTATTCTGAAAAATCTAAACATGGACTTTTGTCCAGAGTGAAGATAGATCAGAACCTCTGACTATGATACTTCTTGATCAGAAGATGTCTAGTCCAGAAGGTAACTCAATCAGAGTGTGTGTGCCCACTGGTACTGACTCTGAAGCTGAGACAACAACACGTGCGTCAGAACTTCTGATGCATAGTTCCTTGTGCCCGTGTGACAGTCTGTTGTGATTGCGTGTAGATATGCTTATCCTCTGTGTGTGATTGTGTATTTTACTGTTACTGTTTATCTTTAATTTTCAACCGTTGATCTTAAAGTGCTTTTTGAATCAACAACGGTTATTTGATAAAACCCACTATACACACACGTTCTCTCTCACTTCCGGTTTTCACTCTCGCACTCCCTGCTTTTCAAAACCGCCTCCTTCGTGATTTCTCTCTCGATCTCTCTTCATCCTTCAAACTTCATCTTCTACCTCAAACCTTCAACCTCTTCAAAATGGTGAGACAAACCAGAAGATCTACTGCAGATGCACCTCAGTTCCCTCACATGGTAGTCGGGTTGGCAACGGGTCAACGGGGCTCTGAGAACCCAGCACAAGAACAAGCTCAAGCTCAAGAGGAGATTGTTCCTATTGCAGAACGGGGCTGTGCCGTTCACTGTGTATTTCCTCCTGAGGAACTCCAAGTCCTTGCAGAATGGAGATTCAACCTTGACAACTTGGCTGCAAATGGGTTTGATCTCCGTCCTGAAGTCCAAGCTCAAGGTTGGGGAAATTACTTCAATCGACTTCGAGGACCGGTGTATGAGAAGCTGGTAAAGGAATTCTGGAAGCACGCTGATTGTGATGACACTCAGGTGGTCTCTTACATACTGGGTAGGAAGATCATCATCACGGAGAAGTCATTCGTGAATCTGCTAGGTGCAGAAACTGCTCATGGGTATCGGTTCTCACTGACGGAATCGAAGCTGAAACCCAGAACCAAGGACATCGTCAACAAGGCCCTGTACACCACCTTCAAACCGGGCAAGACGAGCTACAAAGTGATGGACCTTCAACCCAAACTCAGGGTCTGGCACAAGATCGTGCTCAACTGCATCAATCAACGACCAAAGGGCAGTTCTCCAGACTACATCAACTTCAATCAGAAGGCGATGCTGTTCTTCATTCAAGACAAGGAAAAGATCTGCCTTCCCTACTTCCTGTTCTCCTATTTGAAGGAATGCATCCGGAAGTCTCGCACCACCTCCTCCATCAAGTCAGCCATCAAATATATCCCTTTTGGGAGGCTGATCTCAGACTTTCTCATTGAAAGCAACTTGGTGCAAGATTTGATCAATGCTGGTTGCACAGAGGACTTGAGCACCATTGTTAGCGATGTCTTCACTGCCAACTCTCTGAAGAAGATGGGTTTGGTCCAGAAGAAGATTGCTCCTGCTCATGAGGACACATCTTCTGAGATCAGAGGAAGAAGAATGCCTCTGAATGACTACCCTCTGTGGACTCAAGCAGACCATCCTGAAGCCATCAGATGCTATGTTGAAGACCTCAGGGCTCAAGGATTCGAGATTGACCTTGATGATTTCGTCAGCAGACTTCCACCAGCTCCAGAGTTTCCTTCTCCTCCCAAGAAGAAAACCAAGAGGAAGATGGTTCTGGACGAATCCTCAGAGGAATCTGATGTCCCTCTGGTCAAGAAGGCGAAGAGCAAGCCTGATGATGATGATGGTGATGATAGTGAGGATGGTCCTCCAAAGAAGAAGCAGAAGAAAGTCAGAATTGTGGTGAAGCCTACTCGGGTGGAACCAGCTGCTGCAGAGGTCAGAAGGACTGACCCTCCTGCCAGAGTGACTCGATCATCAGCACATACAAGTAAGCCTGCACTTACCTCTGATGATGATTTGAATTTATTTGATGCACTCCCAATTTCTGCCTTACTCCAACACTCTTCAAATCCCCTCACTCCTATTCATGAATCCCAGCCAGCCGCACAAACCACCTCTCCACCACATTCCCCAAGATCTTCATTCTTTCAACCTTCTCCTACTGAAGCACCACTCTGGAATTTGCTTCAGAACCAACCCTCTAGGTCAGAAGATCCAACCTCTCTCCTTACCATTCCATACGACCCATTAACTTCTGAACCCATCATCCCCAACCAACCAGAACCCAAACCAACAGAACCACAACCCAGAACGTCTGATCACTCTGCTCCCAGAGCATCAGCACGTCCTGCTGTCAGAACCACGGATACAGACTCTTCATCAGCCTTCACACCTGTATCCTTCCCCATCAATGTCTTTGACTCTCCTCCCTCCAATACCTCTGAATCACTTAGAAAATTCATGGAGGTTAGGAAAGAGAAGGTATCTGCCTTGGAAGAATATTACCTTACCTGTCCAAGCCCTAGGCAATATCCTGGCCCTAGACCTGAACGTCTAGTTGACCCAGATGAACCTATCTTGGCCAATCCTATCCAAGAGGCAGACCCCTTAGTCCAACAGGCTCACCCTGTCCCTGACCAACAAGAGCCAATTCAACCAGACCCTGAACCTGAACAATCAGTATCTAACCAATCCTCGGTTAGATCACCTCACCCTCTGGTTGAAACTTCAGACCCTCACCGTGGAACCTCTGAACCCAATGCTCCCATAATTAACATTGGTTCTCCACAAGGTGCCTCTGAAGCTCATAGCAGCAATCACCCAGCCTCTCCTGCACCCAACCTCTCCATCATTCCCTATACTCACCTTCAACCCACATCTCTCTCTGAGTGCATCAATATTTTCAATCATGAAGCCTCCTTGAGGCTCCGCAATGTGCACGGTCAGACTGACCTCAGTGAGAATGCTGAAAATGTGGCTGATGAGTGGAACAATTTGAGCACTTGGCTGGTGGCTCAGTTTCCCGTTATGCTGCAGCTCCTGCATGCAGAGGGAAGTCAGAGCATTGAGGCTGCCAAGCAAAGGTTTGCTAGGAGGGTGGCTCTTCATGAACTCGAACAGAGAACCAAGCTTCTTGAAGCCATTGAAGAAGCCAAGAGACAGAAAGAACAAGAAGAAGAAGCTGCCCGTCAAGCAGCAGCTCAGGCTGAACAAGCCAGACTTGAGGCAGAACGTCTTGAAGCTGAGGCTGAGGCAGAGCGACTTGCACCAGTTCTGTTTACTCCTGCTGCTTCTGCTTCCATTCCAGAACCTCAAGCTGCTCAGAACGTTCCTTCCAGCTCTACTCCGACAAGCTCATCCAGACTCGACATCATGGAACAACGTCTTGACACTCATGAATCCATGCTGATTGAGATGAAGCACATGATGATGGAACTTCTGCGCCGTACTGACAAATCTTAGTTTTTTAGGATCTCTTCTTTTTCTTCCTTTTCCTTTTTATTTAACGTTGTTTTATTTAAACTCTGCTTATTTACTTACTTTAATTTGTTCATTTGTGATCCTATATGCATATATCTATATATATTTGTGGCACATATGTTTGCAAAACCTGTTTTATTCATAATTGTTCTATGTTTACATCATAATTCTTTCCATCATACATTATTCCCTATATCTAGAATGGAGGATCCTTCCTCATTCTTCTGCATTCTTGGCGCTGCTCCACTCTTTCCTTCTCCAGACGATCCAATGCATACTCTATGTTGCCAAGTTTGATGCTCAGATCATCTTTTTCTAGACTATCTTCTGTCGTCTTGAGTCTCTTTTCCACAGTCTCCTTCTCTTCCAGCAGATTCAGCTCCCGCTGGCAAAGCTCCTGAATCTCTTCCACGAAGCAGAGGAACTCCTTCAGATCTTTCTCCATCTCTGGACCAAGATCTTCTTCAAGCAGTGTCTTCGTCAGCTCTTGTATGGTCTTTGTACCATCGGGATGCCTAATATTGAGGAACATATCTTCCTCAAACGCCTTCCTTCTGAGCTCTTCTAATGCCATTCTGTATGATGCCATTTTTTTTCTGAATATTATTCGAGGTGTGAAGCTTACCTTTCTCTCCAACGTTTTTATAGGCTTCACTTTCTCTCTGAAAGTTAATGCTCTTACAGTTTCTCGAGGTTAAGTACTTGGTAACTGACCCTTCTATTTCCTCACTTGACCGGTGGTAAACGTTCATCCCTTGCATTAACTCTTCTATTTATTATCGCCTCACTCTGATTCTTACATCGTCTTCATTTTCTTTCAACTTAGACCTTCTCTAAGGGGGAAGTACCTTGTACTTCAAGCTAAGTTTTTCACACCCCAAGCTTTTTGCTTATGACAAAAAGGGGGAGTAAACCCAGTTTTTGATGTGTAAGATGTGTTAGTGTGACTTATTTTTCTTTTGGAGATCTTAAGAGTTCCACCTTCATGACCATAGATGTGTCACTGGGCAAATACAAGGAATACATTCCACTTCTTCTGAAGTGATTCTAAGTTGACTCTGATACCCAAGACTCTGATACCTTGTCCATGACTCTGATCACTTATGCGCTCTGATTATTCGTTTTTCATCTATGTCATAAGCTTTTCACTCTGAACTCTTATATGATTTAGCTCAGAATCTAGACTTTACTAACGTTTTCATCAAGTATTAGATTCAGGGGGAGCTAAGCTCAGAATCAAGCAGTGACTTGAATTCAGAATGAGCAAGATAAACTATTCACATCAGGATAAGTCTTATTCTATATCTCTAAACTCTGAGTGAATTCAGTTTAATGTTTAAGAATTGTTCATCAAAAATCTTAGTTTTGTCATCATCAAAAAGGGGGAGATTGTAAGATCAAGTTTTGATCTAGTAGTACAACTCTATGTTTTGATGATTACAAGTTAACCTTTTGATATGAACAATTGTGGTACTCTAACGTGTTTCTCTGAGTGTGCTATTTACAGGCTCTGACCCTGACTCAATTTCACACAAATCAGAAGCACTGTGTATAAAGGGTAACCCAAGCAACGCTTTCGCATTCACCATGTTCAGTATGAACAGTGGAAAAGCTTCAGAAGATCTGAAGCTATACAAACTCTGATGAGGACTCAGTCGCTAGAAGCTCTGATGATCCAGAAGTTCTGACAACCAAGAAACACTGAAGGTTCAGATGTTCCGATGGTGTAGAAGACTCTGAAGATCCAGAAGCTGAATAGTGGAAACTCTGAAGTCCAGAAGCAAGAAACTCTGAAGGCCATGTTCTTCCCTCTGAGTTCAGAATCAGAAGATACAATGGTCAGAGGATCTGTGCTTTCCCTCTGACTCTGATCAACCTGCTTCACAAGTTCCAATACGAAGCATTCCTCTGATCAGAAGTCTCCTAGGTTAAAAGGTCAAGTCGCTATCCAAGTACAAAAGCAAGTGTACCTTCCTGACGACCTACCTAACGTTCTCAGCCACAGCAGAAGCTGGATTTTCCAGAACTGCCCTCCAACGGTAGCATTTCCATGCAACGCTCAACCCTAATCCTTGGAGTATATATAGAGGCTGAAGATTGAAAGAAGCGGCTAGAAGAAGAAGAAAAAATATACAAGAAGCAATACACACGCGCAAGACATATTCTAAGCTTTCTTTCATCTTGTAATTTATTTTAGTTTACACTCAGCTTATTCAGAAGCAAACCCTTGTAAACACCAACCTCAAACAGTTGTTTGATTTTTCCTTTAGGAGATCAAGGTTGATCGGATCCTAGAGAAGACTAAGAGAGTGAATCTTAGTGTGAGCTAAGTCAGTGTAATTGTTAGTCACTTGTAGGTTTCAAGTGCAGTTGTAACTCTTACCTGATTAGTGGATTGCCTTCATTCTAAGAAGGAAGAAATCACCTTAACGGGTGGACTGGAGTAGCTTGAGTGATTTATCAAGTGAACCAGGATAAAATCCTTGTGTGCTTTTCTATCTCTATCTTTTGCACTTAGTTCTCGAAAAGATTTGTTAAAATCTTTAAGGTGGTAGTTTTTGTACTGAAAACGTTATTCAAACCCCCCCTTTCTACCGTTTTTCATACCTTCACTTTCATGCATTCTTAGATCGATTCGTCGTAGTGTTTATAACACTCCGATTTCGGTGGCGTCACTTTAGTAACCAAAAATCAAATAAAGCGGAAAAGCAGGTATTTTTTTCGTTTTGTTTAAATAAAAAGACTTGTCGAAATAAAGACTCAACTCGATCGCGATTAACGGCGATTAATATACAATATAAGCACAGCCCTCGCTGCAACTAAAAACATCGTCACGAGTGTCCTCGAGTGACGGAAAGTAACATCAAGTAACTAAAAGTATTGCCCAACGGCAAACAAGTGCGACCCATAGTCAAAGTCATAAGTTTTATAAATACAGTCCTCCAAGAAAGTAAGTCAGCCCAAAACGGCCTCCAAAAGACTTCCTACGTCCGACAAACTCCCTGTGATCCTCATGGAAGGGAATCACACAAAAAGCTAATAGTCGGGGACCTACCCTGCCCCAAAATAAGAAATGAAAATCAGAGCTATGACAACGAAACCCGATATACTACACCCCTAACATCGACCCTCATCCGATCCTGCATGAAGTCCGGGTCCACGTCGAAGGCTCAGTAGTAGTCATTTCGCTCCGGGCCTTCCCCGAACGACGAAGCATCACGAAACAATCCGTCAACGACATCTGACAAAAAGGGCATACATAGCCCCCCACACACAGGTAGCACGCGCAAGGGTCAACTTACAGAATATAGTATAATGAATACAAGACAAAAGGTAAAGTATAAGGGGGTATATATATATGTTGTATATATATATACATATAAGTTCTGCATTGTCTACCCTAAGGTTTATACATAACATGTTATCAAATCTCTAATACAATTCAATCACCAAAACACATAACGATGTATGTCAACATTAAATCATCAAAACACATAACAATGTTTATCAACATTAAATCATCAAAACACATAACGATGTTTATCAACATCAAATCATCAAAATCTCAACAAATATAGTCAGAGTGCATGATATGTCAATGCAACGTCAATTCAAAAGGTTCCGGAAGAAGTAGGCTGGGCACGATCGAGTCGGTCCTAACACTGGCATTGTGTCGACCATAACCCTCGGGTGTCACTTACAACCTTGACATAGCCGGATCAGTCCTAACCCTGTGGGTCGACTTTTCCCTCCGCTATGCCTGACATCAACAGGTCGATCCTAACCATACGGTCGATCATAACCCCCATCGAATGCCCGAGTTACCCGAAGGCATATACTGTACCCGAAGGCATATACTGTACCCGAAGGCATATTCTGTACCCGAAGGCATATACTGTACCCGAAGGCATAGACTGTACCTGAAGGCATATACTGTACCCGAAGGCATATACTGTACCCGAAGGCATATACTGTACCCGAAGGCATATATCGATTCTGCGACAAAAGGCAGATAACTATAAAAAGAGTGCAATCACTCATGATAACTTCTCGAGTCATCCGACTCATCTAATTCGATGGTCAAAACTGCTCAGCGAGCGAAGAGTAACAATGTACTTGGAAACTTATAGTTCCCTGACTTATCCTTTAGATAGTCAAATAAATAAACTGCTCATCGAGCGGAAAAGTATAAGCATACTCAGAAACTTTTGAGCTTCCCCAAAACTTCGATTCGGCGACACTTCTCATTTTCCAAAACTAATATCCAAATCCTAGAAGTTCATTTGAGATCCTTAACATTTAATTAAAAGAGTTTGAATGTTGTTTAAAGCATTATGGAATTTCTCATGAAAATATTTTCATTCCAAAACTATAAGTTCAAAAGATCCCGATGTCCCAAAAATTCCATGAGAAGGTCTTGAAACCACAAAAGAAGACAAGAGTCTGAACCTTAGTTCGTCTTGTCGAGATAAACCCTTAAGAATTCGCCACCAACGGGGCATAACTAACCGTTATTCCTCACATTTTGGTAGTCCACGAATAAACGATATAAATTGCACTATATGGTCAGCATATTCCATTAATAATTGCATGTTCCAAAACAATGCGCACAAGTATTCACATAGCCTAAGATTAACCATTTAATCACTTAGCAAGTATGGCATGTGAATCAAGTAATTGAAGTAAAACATAACCCTGTCCTATCCACTAGGAAGCAGTAAGACGGAAACCAGTAAACGGCCGAAGCCTCTCAGAAAACGGAGACACACGTCTCATATTAGTTTCACACGGCCGAAGCCTCAAAACATTTTCTCCAGTCAAAGCGATAAAGAAACATAAATAAACAAGTCGAAATTATCGACGCCTAAAGCATTAGCTAGCTGTGTAAGTTGCCCTTACCTCTAGTTCTTCCAGAATCACAGTGTAAGTCACACTCCCAAGCTTGCTCAGTCAAGTCTAAGGTTTCCACAAACGAACCTTAAAGCAAACAAAGCAAAATCAATCAAAATAAGTCGATACACTCGAAACAATACTATCTAACGTTAGACAAAGCTCAAAGAGCTTCAGAGTACCACATTTAGGCACGAATGGAAAGGCTTTTCCCGAATGGATGAGTTTTGACTCGATTCAAGTTTTGTACAAAAACACTTTATTCGCTAAAACGTGCATAACTCGAGCTACAGAACTCAGAATGACACGAAACCAGAGCCAAAATTTCGACAACGGAGAGAGCTACGCTATAGCTCAGGACATGCAGACCCAAAAATTATTTTTGGACACGATACCATGGCATATAAGTTTCGGCCATTATCAAAATAGGGCTTCCCGAACTTTTTCTTCGATCTAATTTAATTCCTATGTATTCTTAGGCGATATCTAGGCCAGGGAAACTCTCAGAAAAATTATCGGGTCGAAAACTGTCGCAGGGGTATTTTGGTCAATATTTTTAGCTCAGAATTTCAAAATTGGAATTTCGAAAAACAAATTGGATGGGGACGTTTCCAACGACGTTTATGACTACTAATCCTACTAGCGCTAAGCTAAGTCGGGAGTTTTAAACCGAAAGAACGAAACTTTGCCTCAAAATGGGTTTTTTCAAGCAGAATTGGAATTCGGCGGCATTTCGGCGACATTCGGCAAAATGTAATCCGCTAGAAGTACTCTTGGGCACGTAGGGAATATGTTTAGACACTAAAATCAAGTTATTTGGACAGTTTTACAAAAAGCTCAAAACTTTGAGCACAGAGAGACATAGAGAAAAGCGACAGAATTAACGATCAGAAGTAAGGAATAGCATCTATACCTCGAGGTCTACGCGTAGCAACGAACGGTGCAACGATCAGGCAAGAAACGGCGAAAATCCCTTCTCCCTTTCTCTCCTTGAAGCTCGCGGGTTTGGTGGGTGAAAATGGTGAAGGTTTTGAAAATTTTTCATTTTCTTGCTATTTATAGGTTTTGGAAAATGCGGAAAAATGAAAATTTCGCGATTCCGATTTTTCCTGCGCATTCCTCCGTGAATTCTAAGATAGGTTATGGCGACAGAATTCCAGAACTCAAAACAGGTTTCTTGGAATTAAAGCAAACGATCCAAAGTCGGTGTAAATCGATTTTACCCGAAAAACTACTTTTTGCAGTTGATGTCGGATGAGAAAACTTTGTCCTGAAGAAATATTAGAAACATCGAGAGAAATAGGTGTACGCGTGTGGAATCTTCGTTTGAAGCTCTGAATAGAAAAGTCTTCATCGTCCGTTGATTTTAGGGCTCTTGAACTATCAGTGATTTAGTTTCGGCAAACTTTCGAGTATTGGAATTTGACCTTCGTACATTCCAGGGTTTCGTATCGAAACGCTTGTTATGGAAAGGAATAAGAGAAATTCTTATATTCCTCTTGAAGATTTTTGGAATTTATTCCTATAGTGTTCCAAGGGTTAAATTAATCGTTTCCTAAGGTTCTTGTCCCAGGCGTAAACGAATAATACTTGCGTCATAAGTTTCGTCGATTCGAATCTTATCCTTAACCTTCTCGTGAAATGTCTTCTCTGTCCATTTATTCCATTTAGTAAACGTTTGTCCAGTTTTCTTAATTCACGTCACATCGAATCTATTCGTGAATAAGAGATTTCACTAATTTATTCTAAGCTTAAAAACTTGGGTCTCACAGTGTTTATCGACGACATACTGATTTACTCAAAGGATGGTAAGGACCATGAGGAGCACCTGCGCCAAGTTTTGCAAGTGCTAAGGGAGAAGGAGTTGTACACTAATCCTTCCAAGTGTGAATTTTGGTTGGAAGAAGTTAAATTCTTAGGTCATGTAATCTCTAAGGAAGGTATAGCCGTGGACCCAGCAAAGGTAGAGACCGTATTAGCATGGGAACAGCCAAGGACTGTGACAAAAATCAGAAGTTTTGTTGGTTTGGCTGGATATTATCGTCGTTTCATCGAGAACTTTGCCAAGATTGTTGGACCTTTGACTCAACTTACGAGGAAGGATCAACCTTTTGCATGGACCGAAGCTTGTGAAACAAGTTTCCAGACGATGAAGGAACGTTTGACGACGTCACCTGTACTAGTTCTGCCACAACCAGAGGAATCGTATGAGGTTTATTGTGATGTTTTGCATCAAGGTTTGGGATATGTGTTGATGCAACATCGGAAAGTTGTAGCTTATGCTTCGCGACAACTGAAGACTCACGAGAAGAACTACCCAACTCATGATTTAGAGTTAGCTGCCATTGTGCTTTCACTGAAGATCTGGAGACATTACTTACATGGATGCACTTTTACCATATTCAGTGATCATAAGAGTTTGAAATACTTGTTTGACCAGAAGGAGCTGAACATGTGACAACGACGATGGATGGAATTCATCAAGGATTATGAATTTACTTTGCAATATCATCCTGGAAAGGCTAATGTTGTTGTTGATGCCTTGAGCAGGAAGATGCATATCTCGTCAATGATGATTAAAGAGCTGCAATTGCTGGAACAATTTCGAGATTTGAGCTTAGACGTGAGATCGTCAGAAGGAGAACTGAAGTTCGGTATGATCAAGATCGCCAATGGATTGATGGAAGAAATCCGAGATCAACAGTTACAAGATGAATTTCTACTCGGGAAAAGGAACTTGGTAATTCAGGGCAAGGACCCAGAATTCAAGGTAGGATGTAACACCCCGATTTCGGTGGCGTCACTTTAGTAACCAAAGAAATAACTTAAGCGGAAAAACGTGAATTATTTTTTTTCGATAATGTAAGTAAAGACAGAAAGAGATGAAACTCTAAAACGAAGATAACAGAACTAATATACAATATGATTACAGCCCCCACTGTAAGTTGTAAACCACGTCACGAGTAAACCTCCAGTGACGGAAAGTAAAAGAGAGTAACGCCCGTAGGCAAAAGTACAAACCAAGGTAAAAATACTGTGTCCGCAACACTAAACCTCAAAATCTGAGAACAAGTTGGCCCAGCGGCCTAAGAAAAGCCCCCCTAAATCCAACCAGCTCTCTGTGATCTCCATAGGAAACCACACAAAAAGCTACCGGTAGGAAACTACCCTGTCCCCAAAACTGAAGCATGACGGTCAGAGCATCGACACTACTCCTACACTAATCCCATCTCCAGTAAGTCGCTCGGTGGCCAGCGGGGTCGACCACCCCTGAACCGTAGTCCTCCTGATCAAGCTTCTTCAACCTAGTTTCCCCTGAAGGGTGAACCATCGTGAACCGGTCCGCCATACTCAACTGACAATGGCGTAGTCCGCCCAAACACACACAGAAGACGCGAGGGTCAACTCCAAAGAATTATATAAATAATAAAACCAGATATATAGGGTAATAATTATTTAGCCTCTCAGGCTTATACGTTTAGGGATAACATCCTAGGGTTGCATATATCACAATGAATATAAAGATAATAATAACAATTAGCATGCCTCAAGTAGGATAAACAGGTACCAATCACACTCAGCAACTAAGTCAGCATGTATGTTGCATGAAATGCAATGCTGGGTAACAAAATGCATTCCGGAAGAAGGATGGACACCATCGAGTCAGCCCTAACACCGGCCAAAGTGGGACCATTCCGCTCGGGCGCCTCTTACACCACACAAAAGTAGTCAGATCAGCAGTGAACCCGTAGGTCTGCCATTCCGTCTGCTACTAAGGACCACCGTAGTGTCCTAAATATGGAAATCCGGGTCTTATGACCATTTTGGAATCCACCGAGGTCCGGTATCACGCCGTGTATTAACCTCAAAATGAGTGCATGAATGCAAGTGATTAGCCAAACAACGTCTCCGACCTCACTCGACACGTCGTCACGTGTTCTAGCTAACTTATTGTCTCTAAAAAGCCTACCCTAAGGCAAACGTCGATTCTGCGACAAAATGAATTAATCAAAAGAAGAAGAAGATACTTTGGAACTCATGGTTCCCGGCTAAACTTTAGATAGCCAATCAATAAACTGCTCATCGAGCGAAAAGGTACCGAAGTACTTGGAAACTTATAGTCTCCGGCTAAACTTTAGATAGCCAAACAATAAACTGCTCATCGAGCGAAAAGAGTATCAACATACTCGAAAACTTGTAAGTTCCTCAAAACTTGGACTCGACGACACTTATCATATCTTCAAGACTAATATTCAGGCTCTAAGCTCTTATCTAAAGTTGTTATCATTGTTCAAGGGGTTTAGAGATTGATTAATGTCTTATGAATTTTCTTTGAGAAAATAGATTTCGTTTAGTCTTATGATACTTCCTATGAGTTTTAGGGATCCCATAATCCCAATTAATTTCTGAGAAGGTCTCGATCCATTAAAACATAACAAGGTCCGAACTTCGTTCGTCCTTTCAAACTCTCTCAAAATCTCATAAAAATTCGGCATGACTTGCCCGTAATCCTCACTTTCCAGAAACATAGGCACGAGTGGAATAGCATCATGAAACAGCTCAACCAATAGGCATAAACAGCATATTCCAACACATCCTAAGTTAACCATGTAGCACATAGCATGTGAATCATTTAGCACACAATATCATGACATCAAGTACTCAACAAGTTCGGCCGAAGCCTCAGAAATCATTTCAGACATTTAGCAATTAGGTGCATAACACATAAATCAAGTCGAATTTCATCGACACCTAAAGCATTATCTAGTAATTCAGAGAGTAGCCCTCACCTGTAACTCCTCCAGCGTTTTCCTCACAACCTCCTTCACGTTCCTCGCCTTGATCTCCAGGAAACTCCTCAAAAGAACCTTAAGCCAAAATCACAGAAATCAACACATTGAGTCAGAAACTCAGCAAGCAATAAGTCCTAGGGTTACACGGTACATTACAAACTTTGTTGTACGACAATCTAACGCGTTAAGACAAGTTTTCGAAAAAGTCGGATTTCCTCCCCCCTTGATATAGCTCTCGGCCACTTTCCTTAATTGGGAGGGTCAATTTTTCTTCGATCAAACTTGGTTCCTAGGTTAACATAAGCCGTAACTAAGACGGTTCTAAGCTCGGAAAAATTTTCGGATCGAAAACTGATATAGGGGTAGTTTGGTCATTATTTTTAGCTCAAAATTTCAAAATTGGATTTTTGAAAAACAGATTGGATGGAGACGTCCACAACGACGTTTATGACGACAAATCCTACTAGCACTAAGCCAAGTCGATAGATTAGAGCTTAAAGGTTGCGACTTTACCGAAAAATGGGTATTTAAGGTAGAAATTGATCCCGGCGGCATTTCGTCGACATTTGACAAAATCTAATCCGCAGAACACGCTCAGGAGCATGCAGGGAAGAAGTTTAGACACTGAAATCAAGCTATTTGGACAATTTTACAAAAAGCTCCAAACTTTGAGCTCAGAAAAACATAGAAAAAGTCGACAGATCTGACGATCAGAAGTGAGATATAGTTTACCTACCTCAAGGTCTTCGATTAGCAACGATCGGTGAAGAAAACGGGCAAAGATTCGCGAAAATCCGGATCCTCTCTTTCTCTCTAGCTGCTCACGGTTTTTGGGGGAGGGAATGGGTGATTTTTTGGCAAAAATCTAATTTTTGAGCTATTTATAGATTTTGGAAAATGCGGAAAAATGATTTTTTTGCGATTCCGATTTTTCCTGCGCGTTCCTCTGCGCATTCTAAGATAGGTTCTGGCGACAGAATTCCAGAACTCAAAACAGGATTCTTGGAGTTAAACCAAAAGATCCAAAATCGGCATAAGTCGGTGTAAGTCGGTTTATCCCGAAAAACTACTTTTTGCAGTGATCGTCGGATGAGAAAACTTCCTTCTGAAGAAAGATTGGGAATGACGAGAGAAATAGGAGAACGCGGGTGGTATCTTCATTTGCAGCTCCGAATAGAAAAAGTCTTCATCGTCTGTCGATCTTAGGTTTCTCGAACTATCAGGGATTCCGTTTCGGCAAACTTCCGAGAATTGAAATTTGACGTTCGTACTTTCCAGGATTTCGCATCGAAATAATTGTTTAAGGACGGAAAAGAGAAGTTCTAACATTTCTCTGAGGATTTTTGGAATTAGTTTCCATCATGTCCTAAAGCGTAAATTAACTATTCACTAATAGCTTTGACCTAGGATTAAGCGTATGTTAGTCGTGCTATAACTCTTATCGGTTTTTCGATAAATTCTTGGACTTTTAATGAACCTTTTTCCTTCACAAATTTATCTTAATCAAATAAACTCTTTTATTTTATTCACTTATCCAAAGCGTTAAAACTTGGGCCTTACATTACTACCCTCCAAAAAGAAAGTTTCGACCTCGAAACTCTTTTTCAGTAAAAAGTTCTGGGTACTATTCCTTGATCTTTTCCTTCAGCTCCCACGTCGCATCGCCGGTGTCCTTGTTCCAAATAACCTTGACTAACTCGATCTCTTTACCCCTCAACTGCTTTATCCTTGTGTCACCAATGTTGATTGGCGGTGTCTCGAAAGACAAGTTATCCTTCAACTCAATGTCATCCAGCTCGATAACATGTGTCGGATCAGCAATATACTTCCTCAGTTGTGTCGCATGGAATACATCGTGAATGTTTGATAGAAAAGGCGGTAGTGCGATCTGATAAACTACTGGTCCTACACGACGAGTAATCTGATAAGGTCCAATGAACTTTGGCGTAAGCTTTCTTGATTTGATTGCTCGACCAACTCCTGTAGTCTGAGTAACTCGCAGAAACACATGATCTCCCTCTTCAAATTCCAGGGTTCTGCGCCTTTGATCTGCATAGCTCTTCTGTCTACTCTGAGAAGCCTTCATCTTCTCTCTGATCTGTTTAATCTTCTCAGTCATCTGTTGCAGAAGTTCCGGTCCTACTAACAAATTCTCTCCATCTTGATACCAACATAAAGGTGTTCTACACTTGCGGCCATACAAAGCCTCATACGGTGCCATACCTATGGTCGTATGAAAACTGTTGTTGTATGTGAACTCAATCAGTGGCATTAGGGTATCCCAACTGCCCTTGTTGCCTAACACGCAAGCTCGTAGCAAATCCTCCAATGATTGGATAGTTCTCTCTCAGTTTTCCCATCAGTCTGTGGATGATAAGCAGAACTTAATCTCAGCCTCGTTCCCAAAGCATTATGAATAGCTCCCCACAAATGTGAAGTAAACTTCGGGTCTCTATCGGAAACGATACTTGTTGGCACTCCATGAAGTCGCACAATCTCAGCTATATAAATCTCTGATAGCTTATCCACGTTGTATGTAGTTCTCACAAGTATGAAATGAGCCGACTTAGTCAATCGATCCACGACTACCCAAATCGAATCATATCCTTTTTGAGTTCTTGGCAACGCCACGACAAAATCCATCGATATGCTATCCCATTTCCATTGAGGTACATCCAAGCTCTGTAGCATACCTGAAGATTTCTGATGTTCCACCTTCGCCTTCTGACAGATTAAACATGCAGCTACATATCCTGCCACTTGTCTCTTCATCCCTGGCCACCAAAAATTCACCTTCAAGTCCTGATACATCTTTTTCCTTCCAGGGTGAATGCTCAACTTGCTTTTGTGACCTTCGTCCATAATCAACCTCCTTAAGTCAGGGTTGTTAGGTACGCACACTCTATCCTTGCATCGCAGGATATTGTCACTCCCTACCTTGAATTCCGGGTCCTTACCCTGAATTACTAAATTCTTATTTTCCGAGTAAAAATTCATCTTGTAACTGTTGGACTCGGATTTCTTCCATCAATCCATTGGTGATCTTGATCGTCCCTAACTTCAGTTCTCCCTCAGATGCTCTCACATCTAAGCTCAAATCTCAAAATTGTTCCAGCAGTTGCAGCTCCTTAACCATCATTGATGAGATATGCATCTTCCTGCTCAATGCATCAGTAACGACATTAGCCTTTCCAGGATGGTATTGTAAGGTAAAATCGTAATCCTTGAGAAATTCCATCCAGCGTCGTTGTCTCATGTTCAACTCCTTCTGGTCAAACAAGTACTTTAAGCTCTATGTCGTCCTGCTCGACCACTCGTGTCGGTTCTATGTTGGAAATAACATTGGTTGACGCTACGTGCAATTGCACAACCTTAACCACTTGATCCTTTACTTTTGTTCGTCCAAAAATTCTGCTTAAACTCAGTACACCTCTGGCATTCCAGAGTGAATGTTCAACCTGTCCTCGTGATCTCCACTCATGATTCAAAACTTAACTCGATCGCTCTATAACTCATAGACGAACTATTCCCTTGGAATCTACTAGTCCATTAACGTCGATTCCAACTTCGTAACTATCCTCATTCGCACCATGAAATCAATCTTCTACTTAGTCATCACTCAAAGTAAAACTCGACGTGAGTCTTAATACCTTGTGCATCGCTAGACCCAATCCCTTTTAACATCCATTCATCAGCAACTTATAAGCTAATCACCATCTTAATATCTTACAATCCATTATTGTCATCTCCCCTTTTTCGAGACTTCCCTTACTTGAACCATAAAACCAACCTTCACTTATTCACAACCCACTTTACAATTACCTAAAATCCTTAACACTTCCCCCAAATCCGAACTTATTCCCTAGAAGATCAAACCATAGCTGTACCTCAGGAAACTTAACTAGTCATTTTATCATCCGATCCCTCAACATTCGGAGGTTTAACTACAATCATTAATGCCAACACCACTAAATCTCTGATTTCGAACATGATTTTCACCTCCCAAGGTCAATCTTAACCCTTAAATCCTCACTTAACTTAGTGAAATTCACTTGCTAACCCCAGCATGCAATATCGGAATCCATAACAAAGTTCCATTCACTCTTAGACTCTAAGAAATTTGTCCACATATAACAACCTCAAGTATTAATCTTAATACTAACTCTTTATTTCCGTAACTAGATCGTCCTCCCATCAATCCGATACTTAGTCTCTCGATCAAAACCTGACAAACCTTGAGTCCTACGCACTTAAGACAAGAATTCATAGACTTAAAACCTAAACTTTCACCACGTTTGGACCTCAAATGTCCTTTAATTCTTCAATACTTCTTAAATGAATATCCATTTCTTAAACTATAACTCCTCCCCAAAGGAAATCAATTACTTAACAAAAACTTTACTTCCCGACTCCACTAATCCTCGATCCAATCAAATTAATCTTACCAATCCATCTATCAAAGTCCATTTCCAGTTCTGATTCCGAATATCACCCCCTCAATATTAAGTTGATCAGGCCTAATACATCGAAGGTGAAGATTTAGAAAAACCCACTGGAACAGTCGATGAGTTCCTAACATCCAGTAGTCACAGAGATCTTGATATTAAATCCTCAATGATGCCGCTACGGAACTACACACTCTCGACACCATACATATACTATCCATACGGAATCTCCCTGAGATTCATCCTTCAGCTTCTAGCTTCTTGTTAAACGCATCGGTGCAAGACTACTTTCTAGGCTTAACGTGTTATTCTGAACCTCGTGTAACTTCTATAGTTTAAACACGAGCAATCGGTCAAATAAAGTATTATTAGGCGTAATAACTATAAAGTCAATGCTTAAACAATTTGAGTAAAATTGGTGCGTCGCATGTGCTACGAGAGTAATGGAGCGTATTATACTAGAATGAGAAGGAATAGTTAGAAGGTTACCATCGTTTGTGCGCTCTCCTCTGACTAGTCCGTCAGCTCCCTCGCCGCACGAGACATAGACTCCTCCCCGTGCAGCAGGATGTCTTCCTCTTACCGTAGGCACAGATGGCTCAACCCTGGTTACATTGCAATCCTTGGCTTGATGCCCCGGGCGATTGCAGTTGAAACATAGAGGTCTCCCGTCTGGACACTTGTTAGAGTGGTGCCCCACCTTCTTGCACCTGTAACACGTTACTTGCTTCCTCGCCCCTTTAGATTTGGCAGGAAGTTTACCCTTCATCTTGTTGTCAGACGGTCCCGCTTGGAACGTCCTACAGTTCACGGCCAAGTGCCCTATCTGGTTGCAATTAAAACATCGAGGCCCTTGGTCCAGACATGCATTAGCATAGTGTCCATTCTTTTCACACCTGAAACTGTCACCTCAGGATGTGCCGATTGGCTTCCTGCCCCTGGAGTGGCAGTAGTCGAAGGCTTAAAAGAGCTTGGGGTAAAACCCCTCTCCTTCCGATGCTGATACGGCCCCAACTGACGGTACTCCTGAGAACCTGACCTCACTGGTCCTCCAGTTCCAGCTCGGTCCAACCTACTTTGCTGGTACTGGGACGCCTCGATTAGCGGTTGAGGTTGCTCACGTGCCGCCTCCTCAGCGCGTCTGTAAGCGTCCTCAGTAGCCTGATTCATCATTGCCTCAATCATGGTAGCTATTGCCTTCGCCATACGGTCAGGGCTTACCATCCTATGCTTAGTCAAACAAACAGTTAGTACTCATTGTAACACCCCGATTTCGGTGGCGTCACTTTAGTAACCAAAATAAACTTAATGCGGAAAAACGTAGATATTTTTTTTTTTTTAATAATAACTAAGACAAGACTGAATTAAATAAAACCCAACAATAACAATAATCAGAACTAATATACAATATATAAACAGCCCCCGCTGTAGTAGTAACCTCGTCACGAGTAAACCTCCAGTGACGGAAAGAAAAGTGTAACGCCCGAAGGCAAAAGGTACAATCCACAAGAAAGGTCAAGTGTCCGCAACACCATCCCTCAAAACTGAGAATAAGCTGGCCCATCGGCCTGAAGCAAGACCTCCTAAGTCCAACCAACTCCCTGTGATTCTCGTAAAGAACCACACAAAAAGCTATAGGTGGGAAACTACCCTGTCCCCAAAGAAAACAAATGATGTTCAGAGCTAAGACTCTACTCCTACACTAATCCCATCTCGAGGAGCTCACACTAACACCCAATCCTACATGCTAGCATGATCGTCGTCCGAATTCGAAATCCAGAACGACCTAGTCTACATACACCATCCGTCCTCCTCTCGCAACCGCGATACGCTCCAGTTCCCGCATCTCAACCCTAGTTCCTCCCGAAGGATGAACCATCATGAATCAGCCCGCCAAAGACATCTGACAAAGGGCGTTTGTTCGCCAAAGCACACACAGAAGACGCGAGGGTCAACTCCAAAGAATTACATAAATAATAGCACCAATAGATATAGATAAGAGAATAGCCACTTAGGCTTATAGCTAGGGATAACATCCTAGGGTTGCATATTCCATAATGAACTTAACAGCAATAATAACAATTAACATGTTCCAAATAGGATTAACAAATAACAATCACACTCGACAACTAAATCAGTATGCATGAATGCAGGATGATTAGTCAAACAACGTCTCCGACTCTCACTCGACACGTCGCCACGTGTTCTAGGTAAATTAAAGTCTCTAAAAGCTTATCCGAATAACGTCACTCTGCTTGGCGACGGAACAAACCGACAACGTCACTCTGCTTGGCGACGGAACAAAACAACAACGTCACTCTGCTTGGCGACGGAACAAATCAACAACGTCACTCTGCTTGGCGACGGAACAAAACAACAACGTCACTCTGCTTGGCGACGGAACAAAACAACAACGTCACTCTGCTTGGCGACGGAACAAATCAACAACGTCACTCTGCTTGGCGACGGAACAAAACAACAACGTCACTCTGCTTGGCGACGGAACAAAACAACAACGTCACTCTGCTTGGCGACGGGACAAACCAAAGGTATTGCCACTTATAGGCTGGGCACCTCGAGACGGTCGTAACACTAGCCTCGTGTTTAACCATTTCTGCTCGGGCGTCGCTTATCACCTTTGGCTATAGTCAAGACGGTACAAACTCAACATGGTTTGACCATTTCTGCTTGCTATGCCGGACATCAACAGGCACGATACAACTCTACATGGATGATCGTTACCTCCTGTTGTGCCAGGTATAGTCAGGACCGATCCAACTCTGCATGGCTGATCGTTACTTCCTGCTATACCGAAGTACTCTGCTTGGCACTTCATCGCGTATATGCATGGGTGCAACCACTCACGATGACTCTTCGGGTCACCAATGCTCTCACGAAGTCTCACGCTTCAGTGAAGTTTCATGCTCTCACAAGGTCTCACGCCTCAGTGGAGTTCCATGCTTTCCACAAGGTCTCACGCCTCAGTGGAGTATCCCGCATTCACAAGGTCTCACGCCTTAGTGAAGCTTCTCGGCTCATCCCTTGGATGGCTATCAAACTGCTCAACGAGCGAAGGAGTACCAACATACTCAGAACTTACCAAACTCCTCAACACTTGGATCCGACGACACTCCTCGTTTTTCCAAAACTATGATTTGACTTCCAATGCCTTCCTTCGAGGTTGTTATCATTACTTAAAGATTTTGAGGTTATTTAAGGTCTTATGAATTTTCTTTATAAAATAGATTCCCTTTTGTCTTATCGCAAGTCTTATACATTTGCAGGATCTCCCAATCCCAAGTCGCTTCCAGAGGAGGTCTCGATCCACTAAACAAAATTAAGGCCCGAACCTAGTTCGTCCTATCAAACTTTCTCCAAACTCTCAAAATAAAATCGGCATGACCTGCCCGCTATTCTCACCATTCAGAATCTCAGATTCCAGTACAGAGCATATTTAAATCATCACAATCAACAACATGTCATATATCAATAAATCGCATCATAAACACTTAGCACTTAGCATATAAAGCATGCACCACACATCCTAGATTACCCACATAGCACATAGCATGTAAGACAATCTCAAAAACATTCAGTAGATGAATCATCTACATTGTCAGCCGAAGCCTCAGAAAACATTTTCCAATCACACACAATTCCAGTGCATAAACAGTAAACAATGTCGAAACATCGACCCTAAGCATTAACTAGAGATTCAGTGAGAAGCCCTCACCTGCAGATTCTCCAGGATTATCTTCTAACTCTTCCTCACAAGCAAAGCGTTGCTCCTCAGGAAATTCCTCAAAAGTTCCTTTAAAGCAAAGTCACAGAAATACTATCAGAATCTATCGAAAACTAAGCTATCGATACTTACTAAGGTTACACGAAGCAATACATACTCCGAGGTACGATAATCTAGCGCGAAAAGACAAGTTTTCGGAAAAGGAAATTTTCCTCCTTCCCCCTAATAGGGCTCGGCCACTTTGGTTAATTGTGGGGTTCGATTTTTCTTCGATCAAACTTGGTTCCTATGCTTTCATAAGCCGTAACTAAGGGTATTCTGAACTCGGAAAAATTATCGGATCAAAAACTGTCGCAGGGGTATTTTGGTCATGATTTTTAACTTAGGATTTTCAAAACTGAAATCCCAAAAATAAAATTTTGCAGGGACGTCACCAACGACGTTTATGACAACTAATCCTACTAACACTAAGCTAAGGCGATAGTTTTTAGCCTAAAGGTTGAAGCTTTACCTCAAAAACTCCAAAAATGGGTATTTTAGGCTCAAATTGATTCCGGCGGAATTCCGGCAACATAACGGAAAATCTAATCCGGCAGAAGTGATCTTGGGCACATATAGAAGAGGTTTAGAATCAGAAATGAAAGATTCAGGATAGTTTTGCAAAAACCCATAAACTATCCACTCAGAAAACTCTACAGAAAAGCTATGGAAAAAGCGATCAGAGGTAAGGATTAGCGACTATACCTCGAAACCTTGAAGCAGCAACTGATTAATCAACGATCAAGCAAGGATTGAACAAAATCTTCTTCTCCTTCTTCCTTGATGAACTCGCGGCCTTGAGAGGGAAAATGGAGGAGTTTTGTGTTTTTTTCTCACTTGCTTGCTATATATAGAAAATGGTAATTCGCGGGAAAATGAAAGTTTCGCGAATCTGATTTTTCCGGTATCATTCTCCATGAATTCTAAGATAGGTTTTGGCAAAGGAATTCCTAAGCTAAGAAGATGTCTCCTTGTATTTTTGGCAACTAATGCAAAGTCGGTGCAAAGTCGGTGTAAAACTATTTTACCCGATAAGTTGCTTTTTGCATCGAATGTCGGAATGGAAAACTTCCTTCTAAAGAAAGATTGAAATCATCAAGAGAAATGGGTGTACGCGTGTAGAATATCCATTTGAAGCTCTGAATAGATAAAGTCTTCATTGTCGAGAAATTCTAGGGTTTTGAAATACCAGGGATTCGGTTTCGGCAAACTTCCGATGATTGGAATCGGACGTTCGTAGATCCTAGAGTTTCGCCTCGAAACGATTGTGATATATGGAAAAAGAGAAGTTCTAACATTTCTCTGAAGATTTTTGGAATTAACTTCCGTCGTGCCTAAAAGTGAAAATCAGCTATATACTAGGGTTTCTGACCTAGGTTTAAGCGTATAACGATCGTGCTATAACTTTTATCGATCATGATGTAATCCTTTGACTTTTCCTGAACTTTCTCCTTCATAAATTTATTTCATTTGGTAAACTCTAGTTCAGGTTTCCCTTCACAATACATCAACCCTAATCGTAAATGGAAATCTCTTCCACTGATCCTAAGCTTAAAAACATGGGTCTTACATTACTACCCTCCAAAAAGAAAGTTTCGTCCTCGAAACTTAGGGTTCAGTAAAAGCTCTGACTATTGTTCTTGATCTTTTCCTCTAACTCCCATATGGCATCGTCTGTGTCTTTGTTCCAAATAACTCTTACTAAAGCACTCTGCTTTCCCTTCGATTGTTTCCCTCTTCTAGTCCCAATGTTGACCAACGGCGTCTCAACAGACATATCATCTTTCAACTTGCCGAGGTTTAACTACAATCATCAATGATAACACCACTAAAACTCTTACTCGATTATGATCTCCAGCTTCTGAAGTCAATCTTTACCCTAAGATTCTCATTCCACTTAGCAAAATTCACTCGCAAATCTCTAGCTTGTATCACCGAAATCCATAACAAGTTTCATTCACTCTTAGACTTTAAGCAACTTGTCCAAATATGACAACCTCAAGTGTTCATCTTAATACTAACCTTCCCTTTTCTGTAACTTGATCACCATCTCGTCAATCAACTTCTTAATCCCTCTATCAAATCCTAACCAACTTCGAGTCCTAGAAACTTAAGACAACAATTCATAGACTTAAAACCTGAACCTTCACCAAGTTTGGACCTTTAATGTCCGTTAATTCTTCAATGCTTCCTAAATGAATATCCATTTCTTCAAACTATATCTCCTTCGCAAGAGAACTTATACTTAATGCGAACTTTTTCCTCCCAGCTCGACTAATCCTCGATCCAATCAAGTTAATCTTACCAATCCTTCTATCAAAGTCCATGGCCAGCTCTGATTCCGAATATCACCCCCTCAATATTAAGTTGATCAAGCCTAATCTATCGAAGGTGAAATTTAGAAAAAACCCACTGGAACAGTCAATGAGTTCCTATCATCCAATAGTCACAAATATCCTGACCTCACATCCTCAACGATTCCGCTACGGAACTACACGCCCTCGACATCATACGTATACTATCCATAAGAAATCTCTATGAGATTCATTCTTCAGCTTCTAGCTTCCTTTTAAACGCATTGGTGCAAAACTACTTTCTAGGTTTACCGTGTTATTCTAAACCTCGTGTAATTTCTATAGCTAAAATACGAGCTACGGTCAAATAAGGTGTTAATAGGCGTAATAACTATAAGGTCAAAGCTTAGACAGTATAAGTAAGATAGGTGTGCTTGCACACGCTACAAGAGTAATGGATTATATTATACTGAAATGAGGAAGAATGGTTAGAAGGTTACCATCGTTCTTGCGCTCTCCTCTGGTTAACTCCTCAGCTCCTTCACCATCCATGATATAAACTCTTCCTCTAGCAGCAGGGCGCTTTCCCCTTATGGTGTTGACAAATGGCTCAACCTTGGGTGTCTTGCAGTTGTTGGCCAGATGTCCTGGTAGATCACACTTGAAACACCTCGGCTTCCCCTTCGGGCATTTCGTGGAGTAGTGCCCAACCTCCCCGCATTTAAAACATGTCATCTCACGGCTCCCAGCTTGGCTTCCTGCTCCTCCCGCAGCAGCAATCGTAGGCCTGAACGGTCCTGGGGTAAACCCTTCCCCCGTAGGACGCTGATAAGGCTTCTTCATCTGTAACTTTCCTTTTCCCTTGTTGTCTTGGGAGCTCGACCTCATCGGTCCCCCAATTCCTGCTCTATTCATCCTTCTATTTTTCATCAGCTCCACCTCCGTGGCTTTCTCAACCAACGACTGGAATCGCATGATTCCCAGCGGCCTCACTGAGTCCTCAATATCAGGCCTCAGTCCATTTACAAAGCGCTTGCACATGTAGCGCTCATTCACATGATCATGAAAGAATTGAAAATGCTTCGCCAAAGATTCCAGCTTTAAAGCAAATTCCGGTACCGACATACCCCCCTGACGGAGTGTCAGAAATTGTGACTCCCGCTCATCCTGAGCACTTGTTGGAAAATACTTTTCCAAGAATGCGGTCCGGAATGAGTTCCAGCTAATCTCCTCGTGATTGTCTTCCATAATTCCTCTGGTGCCCTTCCACCAGTACTCAGCATCCCCGAGTAGCAGATAAGTCGCCATGCCCACTTTGGCACCCTCAGCAGTTTGTAGTACGCCGAATATCTTCTCGATTTCCTGAATCCAGAGATCCGCTTTGTCTGGGTCAGTACCACCAAAGAACTTTGGTGGGTTTTGCCTCCTGAAGTCATTGAGGCCTTTGTTTTGGTCCAGAGTTACTTCCCTCTGGCGCTGATGCTGATCACGTGCCTCCTCAGCAGCACGCCTCATCGCATTATCATTTGCCTGCGCTGTTACCGCTTGGGCCATAGTGGCCATCATCTCAGCTAGCTGATTAGTATTCACCATGTTCTGTTAAGTTAAACAAACAGTTAATACTCATCATAAGATAGCATCTAGTATAACTATACAATATGATTAAGCAATAACTTCAATCAATTTTTAAGCGAAAAATCGCTTGCAGACAATCAATTTTCACTCTTTGCAGAGTCACACAACCTAGCACAGAAGACCTATTCCCCAACAACTCCCGAAAGACTCGACCGTGCTCTGATACCACAATGTAACACCCCGATTTCGGTGGCGTCACTTTAGTAACCAAAATAAACTTAATGCGGAAAAACGTAGATATTTTTTTTTTAATAATAACTAAGACAAGACTGAATTAAATAAAACCCAACAATAACAATAATCAGAACTAATATACAATATATAAACAGCCCCCGCTGTAGTAGTAACCTCGTCACGAGTAAACCTCCAATGACGGAAAGAAAAGTGTAACGCCCGAAGGCAAAAGGTACAATCCACAAGAAAGGTCAAGTGTCCGCAACACCATCCCTCAAAACTGAGAATAAGCTGGCCCATCGGCCTGAAGCAAGACCTCCTAAGTCCAACCAACTCCCTGTGATTCTCGTAAAGAACCACACAAAAAGCTATAGGTGGGAAACTACCCTGTCCCCAAAGAAAACAAATGATGTTCAGAGCTAAGACTCTACTCCTACACTAATCCCATCTCGAGGAGCTCACACTAACACCCAATCCTACATGCTAGCATGATCGTCGTCCGAATTCGAAATCCAGAACGACCTAGTCTACATACACCATCCGTCCTCCTCTCGCAACCGCGATACGCTCCAGTTCCCGCATCTCAACCCTAGTTCCTCCCGAAGGATGAACCATCATGAATCAGCTCGCCAAAGACATCTGACAAAGGGCGTTTGTTCGCCAAAGCACACACAGAAGACGCGAGGGTCAACTCCAAAGAATTACATAAATAATAGCACCAATAGATATAGATAAGAGAATAGCCACTTAGGCTTATAGCTAGGGATAACATCCTAGGGTTGCATATTCCATAATGAACTTAACAGCAATAATAACAATTAACATGTTCCAAATAGGATTAACAAATAACAATCACACTCGACAACTAAATCAGTATGCATGAATGCAGGATGATTAGCCAAACAACGTCTCCGACTCTCACTCGACACGTCGCCACGTGTTCTAGGTAAATTAAAGTCTCTAAAAGCTTATCCGAATAACGTCACTCTGCTTGGCGACGGAACAAACCGACAACGTCACTCTGCTTGGCGACGGAACAAAACAACAACGTCACTCTGCTTGGCGACGGAACAAATCAACAACGTCACTCTGCTTGGCGACGGAACAAAACAACAACGTCACTCTGCTTGGCGACGGAACAAAACAACAACGTCACTCTGCTTGGCGACGGAACAAAACAACAACGTCACTCTGCTTGGCGACGGAACAAATCAACAACGTCACTCTGCTTGGCGACGGAACAAAACAACAACGTCACTCTGCTTGGCGACGGAACAAAACAACAACGTCACTCTGCTTGGCGACGGAACAAAACAACAACGTCACTCTGCTTGGCGACGGGACAAACCAAAGGTATTGCCACTTATAGGCTGGGCACCTCGAGACGGTCGTAACACTAGCCTCGTGTTTAACCATTTCTGCTCGGGCGTCGCTTATCTCCTTTGGCTATAGTCAAGACGGTACAAACTCTACATGGTTTGACCATTTCTGCTTGCTATGCCGGACATCAACAGGCACGATACAACTCTACATGGATGATCGTTACCTCCTGTTGTGCCAGGTATAGTCAGGACCGATCCAACTCTGCATGGCTGATCGTTACTTCCTGCTATACCGAAGTACTCTGCTTGGCACTTCATCGCGTATATGCATGGGTGCAACCACTCACGATGACTCTTCGGGTCACCAATGCTCTCACGAAGTCTCACGCTTCAGTGAAGTTTCATGCTCTCACAAGGTCTCACGCCTCAGTGGAGTTCCATGCTTTCCACAAGGTCTCACGCCTCAGTGGAGTATCCCGCATTCACAAGGTCTCACGCCTCAGTGAAGCTTCTCGGCTCATCCCTTGGATGGCTATCAAACTGCTCAACGAGCGAAGGAGTACCAACATACTCAGAACTTACCAAACTCCTCAACACTTGGATCCGACGACACTCCTCGTTTTTCCAAAACTATGATTTGACTTCCAATGCCTTCCTTCGAGGTTGTTATCATTACTTAAAGATTTTGAGGTTATTTAAGGTCTTATGAATTTTCTTTATAAAATAGATTCCCTTTTGTCTTATCGCAAGTCTTATACATTTGCAGGATCTCCCAATCCCAAGTCGCTTCCAGAGGAGGTCTCGATCCACTAAACAAAATTAAGGCCCGAACCTAGTTCGTCCTATCAAACTTTCTCCAAACTCTCAAAATAAAATCGGCATGACCTGCCCGCTATTCTCACCATTCAGAATCTCAGATTCCAGTACAGAGCATATTTAAATCATCACAATCAACAACATGTCATATATCAATAAATCGCATCATAAACACTTAGCACTTAGCATATAAAGCATGCACCACACATCCTAGATTACCCACATAGCACATAGCATGTAAGACAATCTCAAAAACATTCAGTAGATGAATCATCTACATTGTCAGCCGAAGCCTCAGAAAACATTTTCCAATCACACACAATTCCAGTGCATAAACAGTAAACAATGTCGAAACATCGACCCTAAGCATTAACTAGAGATTCAGTGAGAAGCCCTCACCTGCAGATTCTCCAGGATTATCTTCTAACTCTTCCTCACAAGCAAAGCGTTGCTCCTCAGGAAATTCCTCAAAAGTTCCTTTAAAGCAAAGTCACAGAAATACTATCAGAATCTATCGAAAACTAAGCTATCGATACTTACTAAGGTTACACGAAGCAATACATACTCCGAGGTACGATAATCTAGCGCGAAAAGACAAGTTTTCGGAAAAGGAAATTTTCCTCCTTCCCCCTAATAGGGCTCGGCCACTTTGGTTAATTGTGGGGTTCGATTTTTCTTCGATCAAACTTGGTTCCTATGCTTTCATAAGCCGTAACTAAGGGTATTCTGAACTCGGAAAAATTATCGGATCAAAAACTGTCGCAGGGGTATTTTGGTCATGATTTTTAACTTAGGATTTTCAAAACTGAAATCCCAAAAATAAAATTTTGCAGGGACGTCACCAACGACGTTTATGACAACTAATCCTACTAACACTAAGCTAAGGCGATAGTTTTTAGCCTAAAGGTTGAAGCTTTACCTCAAAAACTCCAAAAATGGGTATTTTAGGCTCAAATTGATTCCGGCGACATAACGGAAAATCTAATCCGGCAGAAGTGATCTTGGGCACATATAGAAGAGGTTTAGAATCAGAAATGAAAGATTCAGGATAGTTTTGCAAAAACCCATAAACTATCCACTCAGAAAACTCTACAGAAAAGCTATGGAAAAAGCGATCAGAGGTAAGGATTAGCGACTATACCTCGAAACCTTGAAGCAGCAACTGATTAATCAACGATCAAGCAAGGATTGAACAAAATCTTCTTCTCCTTCTTCCTTGATGAACTCGCGGCCTTGAGAGGGAAAATGGAGGAGTTTTGTGTTTTTTTCTCACTTGCTTGCTATATATAGAAAATGGTAATTCGCGGGAAAATGAAAGTTTCGCGAATTTGATTTTTCCGGTATCATTCTCCATGAATTCTAAGATAGGTTTTGGCAAAGGAATTCCTAAGCTAAGAAGATGTCTCCTTGTATTTTTGGCAACTAATGCAAAGTCGGTGCAAAGTCGGTGTAAAACTATTTTACCCGATAAGTTGCTTTTTGCATCGAATGTCGGAATGGAAAACTTCCTTCTGAAGAAAGATTGAAATCATCAAGAGAAATGGGTGTACGCGTGTAGAATATCCATTTGAAGCTCTGAATAGATAAAGTCTTCATTGTCGAGAAATTCTAGGGTTTTGAAATACTAGGGATTCGGTTTCGGCAAACTTCCGATGATTGGAATCGGACGTTCGTAGATCCTAGAGTTTCGCCTCGAAACGATTGTGATATATGGAAAAAGAGAAGTTCTAACATTTCTCTGAAAATTTTTGGAATTAACTTCTGTCGTGCCTAAAAGTGAAAATCAGCTATATACTAGGGTTTCTGACCTAGGTTTAAGCGTATAACGATCGTGCTATAACTTTTATCGATCATGATGTAATCCTTTGACTTTTCCTGAACTTTCTCCTTCATAAATTTATTTCATTTGGTAAACTCTAGTTCAGGTTTCCCTTCACAATACATCAACCCTAATCGTAAATGGAAATCTCTTCCACTGATCCTAAGCTTAAAAACTTGGGTCTTACACTCATCATCGGATAGCATCTAACATACTATACAATATGATTAAGCAATAACTTCAATCAATTCTAAGCGACAAATCGCTTGGCAGACAATCAATTTTTACTCTTTGCAGAGTCACACAACCTAGCACAGAAGACCTATTCCCCAAAGACTCCCGAAAGACTCGACAAGCTCTGATACCACAATGTAACACCCCGATTTCGGTGGCGTCACTTTAGTAACCAAAGAAATAACTTAAGCGGAAAAACGTGAATTATTTTTTTTCGATAATGTAAGTAAAGACAGAAAGAGATGAAACTCTAAAACGAAGATAACAGAACTAATATACAATATGATTACAGCCCCCACTGTAAGTTTTAAACCACGTCACGAGTAAACCTCCAGTGACGGAAAGTAAAAGAGAGTAACGCCCGTAGGCAAAAGTACAAACCAAGGTAAAAATACTGTGTCCGCAACACTAAACCTCAAAATTTGAGAACAAGTTGGCCCAGCGGCCTAAGAAAAGCCCCCCTAAATCCAATCAGCTCTCTGTGATCTCCATAGGAAACCACACAAAAAGCTACCGGTAGGAAACTACCCTGTCCCCAAAACTGAAGCATGACGGTCAGAGCATCGACACTACTCCTACACTAATCCCATCTCCAGTAAGTCGCTCGGTGGCCAGCGGGGTCGACCACCCCTGAACCGTAGTCCTCCTGATCAAGCTTCTTCAACCTAGTTTCCCCTGAAGGGTAAACCATCGTGAACCGGTCCGCCATACTCAACTGACAATGGCGTAGTCCGCCCAAACACACACAGAAGACGCGAGGGTCAACTCCAAAGAATTATATAAATAATAAAACCAGATATATAGGGTAATAATTATTTAGCCTCTCAGGCTTATACGTTTAGGGATAACATCCTAGGGTTGCATATATCACAATGAATATAAAGATAATAATAACAATTAGCATGCCTCAAGTAGGATAAACAGGTACCAATCACACTCAGCAACTAAGTCAGCATGTATGTTGCATGAAATGCAATGCTGGGTAACAAAATGCATTCCGGAAGAAGGATGGACACCATCGAGTCAGCCCTAACACCGGCCAAAGTGGGACCATTCCGCTCGGGCGCCTCTTACACCACACAAAAGTAGTCAGATCAGCAGTGAACCCGTAGGTCTGCCATTCCGTCTGCTACTAAGGACCACCGTAGTGTCCTAAATATGGAAATCCGGGTCTTATGACCATTTTGGAATCCACCGAGGTCCGGTATCACGCCGTGTATTAACCTCAAAATGAGTGCATGAATGCAAGTGATTAGCCAAACAACGTCTCCGACCTCACTCGACACGTCGTCAAGTGTTCTAGCTAACTTATTGTCTCTAAAAAGCCTACCCTAAGGCAAACGTCGATTCTGCGACAAAATGAATTAATCAAAAGAAGAAGAAGATACTTTGGAACTCATGGTTCCCGGCTAAACTTTAGATAGCCAATCAATAAACTGCTCATCGAGCGAAAAGGTACCGAAGTACTTGGAAACTTATAGTCTCCGGCTAAACTTTAGATAGCCAAACAATAAACTGCTCATCGAGCGAAAAGAGTATCAACATACTCGAAAACTTGTAAGTTCCTCAAAACTTGGACTCGACGACACTTATCATATCTTCAAGACTAATATTCAGGCTCTAAGCTCTTATCTAAAGTTGTTATCATTGTTCAAGGGGTTTAGAGATTGATTAATGTCTTATGAATTTTCTTTGAGAAAATAGATTTCGTTTAGTCTTATGATACTTCCTATGAGTTTCAGGGATCCCATAATCCCAATTAATTTCTGAGAAGGTCTCGATCCATTAAAACATAACAAGGTCCGAACTTCGTTCGTCCTTTCAAACTCTCTCAAAATCTCATAAAAATTCGGCATGACTTGCCCGTAATCCTCACTTTCCAGAAACATAGGCACGAGTGGAATAGCATCATGAAACAGCTCAACCAATAGGCATAAACAGCATATTCCAACACATCCTAAGTTAACCATGTAGCACATAGCATGTGAATCATTTAGCACACAATATCATGGCATCAAGTACTCAACAAGTTCGGCCGAAGCCTCAGAAATCATTTCAGACATTTAGCAATTAGGTGCATAACACATAAATCAAGTCGAATTTCATCGACACCTAAAGCATTATCTAGTAATTCAGAGAGTAGCCCTCACCTGTAACTCCTCCAGCGTTTTCCTCACAACCTCCTTCACGTTCCTCGCCTTGATCTCCAGGAAACTCCTCAAAAGAACCTTAAGCCAAAATCACAGAAATCAACACATTGAGTCAGAAACTCAGCAAGCAATAAGTCCTAGGGTTACACGGTACATTACAAACTCTGTGGTACGACAATCTAACGCGTTAAGACAAGTTTTCGAAAAAGTCGGATTTCCTCCCCCCTTGATATAGCTCTCGGCCACTTTCCTTAATTGGGAGGGTCAATTTTTCTTCGATCAAACTTGGTTCCTAGGTTAACATAAGCCGTAACTAAGACGGTTCTAAGCTCGGAAAATTTTCGGATCGAAAACTGATATAGGGGTAGTTTGGTCATTATTTTTAGCTCAAAATTTCAAAATTGGATTTTTGAAAAACAGATTGGATGGAGACGTCCACAACGACGTTTATGACGACAAATCCTACTAGCACTAAGCCAAGTCGATAGATTAGAGCTTAAAGGTTGCGACTTTACCGAAAAATGGGTATTTAAGGTAGAAATTGATCCCGGCGACATTTCGTCGACATTTGACAAAATCTAATTCGCAGAACACGCTCAGGAGCATGCAGGGAAGAAGTTTAGATACTGAAATCAAGCTATTTGGACAATTTTACAAAAAGCTCCAAACTTTGAGCTCAGAAAAACATAGAAAAAGTCGACAGATCTGACGATCAGAAGTGAGATATAGTTTACCTACCTCAAGGTCTTCGATTAGCAACGATCGGTGAAGAAAACGGGCAAAGATTCGCGAAAATCCGGATCCTCTCTTTCTCTCTAGCTGCTCACGGTTTTTGGGGGAGGGAATGGGTGATTTTTTGGCAAAAATCTAATTTTTGAGCTATTTATAGATTTTGGAAAATGCGGAAAAATGATTTTTTTGCGATTCCGATTTTTCCTGCGCGTTCCTCTGCGCATTCTAAGATAGGTTCTGGCGACAGAATTCCAGAACTCAAAACAGGATTCTTGGAGTTAAACCAAAAGATCCAAAATCGGCATAAGTCGGTGTAAGTCGGTTTATCCCGAAAAACTACTTTTTGCAGTGATCGTCGGATGAGAAAACTTCCTTCTGAAGAAAGATTGGGAATGACGAGAGAAATAGGAGAACGCGGGTGGAATCTTCATTTGCAGCTCCGAATAGAAAAAGTCTTCATCGTCTGTCGATCTTAGGTTTCTCGAACTATCAGGGATTCCGTTTCGGCAAACTTCCGAGAATTGAAATTTGACGTTCGTACTTTCCAGGATTTCGCATCGAAATAATTGTTTAAGGACGGAAAAGAGAAGTTCTAACATTTCTCTGAGGATTTTTGGAATTAGTTTCCATCATGTCCTAAAGCGTAAATTAACTATTCACTAATACCTTTGACCTAGGATTAAGCGTATGTTAGTCGTGCTATAACTCTTATCGGTTTTTCGATAAATTCTTGGACTTTTCCTGAACCTTTTTCCTTCACAAATTTATCTTAATCAAATAAACTCTTTTATTTTATTCACTTATCCAAAGCGTTAAAACTTGGGCCTTACATAGGAAGTGACAATATCCTGCGGTGTAAGGATAGAGTTTGCGTACCTAACAACCCTGATTTGAGGAGGTTGATTATGGATGAAGGTCACAAGAGCAAGTTGAGCATTCATCCTGGAATGAAAAAGATGTACCAAGACTTGAAATTAAATTTTTGGTGGCCAGGAATGAAGAGACAAGTGGCTGAGTATGTAGCTGCGTGTTTGACATGTCAAAAAGTTAAAGTGGAACATCAGAAACCTTCGGGTATGTTACAAAGTTTGGATGTACCAAAATGGAAATGGGACAGCATATCGATGGATTTTGTCGTAGCTTTGCCAAGAACTCAGAAAGGTTATGATTCGATTTGGGTAATAGTGGATCGATTAACCAAGTCGACTCACTTTATACCTGTGAGAACTACCTACAATGTGGAGAAATTGTCGGAGATTTACATAGCTGAGATCGTACGCCTTCATGGGGTACTGACTAGTATTGTTTCCGATCGATACCCAAAGTTTACTTCACATTTTTGGGGAGCTCTTCAGGAGACATTGGGAACAAGACTGAGATTAAGTTCTGCTTATCACCCACAGGCTGATGGACAGACTGAGAGGACTATCCAATCATTGGAAGACTTACTACGAGCTTGTGTTTTGGACAACAAGGGTAGTTGGGATAATCTGTTGCCATTGATTGAGTTCACTTACAACAACAGTTTTCATACAAGCATAGGTATGGCACCGTATGAAGCTTTGTATGGTCGCAAGTGTAGAACACCTTTGTGTTGGTATCAAGATGGAGAGAATTTGTTAGTTGGACCAGAACTTCTGCAACAGACAACCGAGAAGATCAAACAGATCAGAGAGAAAATGAAGACTTCTCAAAGTAGACAGAAAAGTTATGCCGATCAGAGGCGCAGAACTCTAGAATTTGAAGAAGGAGATCATGTATTTCTGCGAGTTACACAAACTACGGGAGTTGGACGAGCGATCAAGTCAAGGAAGCTTACGCCAAAGTTCATTGGACCTTATCAAATTACTCGTCGTGTAGGACCAGTTGCTTATCAGATTGCACTACCACCATTTCTATCCAACATCCACGATGTATTCCATGTGTCGCAACTGAGGAAGTATATTGCGGATCCGACCCATGTTATCGAACTTGATGACATCGAGTTGAAGGATGACCTGTCATTTAAGACGCCGCCAATTAGCATTGGTGACACAAGGATAAAACAGTTGAGGGAAAAAGAGATTGTGTTGGTAAAAGTCATTTGGAACAAGGACACTGGTGATGCGACATGGGAGCTGAAGGAAAAGATCAAGGATTAGTATCCGGAACTTTTTGCTGAACCTTAAGTTTCGAGGTCGAAACTTTCTTTTTGGAGGGTAGTAATGTGAGACCCAAGTTTTTAAGCTTAGAATAAATCGAATAAAAATTTCTATTCACGATTAGTTTGATGTAACGTGAAGGAAAACCTGAATGAGTTTATCGAATGGAATTAATTGATGAAGGAGAAAGTTCAGGAAAAGGCTAAGGATTGTATCAAAGTCGATAAAAGTTATAGCACGATTAGTATTCGCTTAAACCTAGGGCAAGAACGCTAGTAAATAGCTAATTTACACTTAAAGACACGATGGAAACTAATTCCAAAAATATTCAGAGAAATGTTAGAACTTCTCTTAATTCTTCCATAACAAGCGTTTCGATACGAAACCCTAGAATGTACGAAGGTCAAATTCCAATACTCGGAAGTTTGCCGAAACTAAATCACTGATAGTTCAAGAAAACCTAAAATCAACGGACGATGAAGACTTTTTCTATTCGGAGCTTCAAACCAAGATTCCACACGCGTAGGCCCATTTCTCTTGATATTTCTAATCTTTCTTCAGATCGAAGTTTTCTCATCCGACATCAACTGCAAAAAGTAACTTTTCGGGTAAAATCGATTTACACCGACTTTGGATCGTTTGCTTTAATTCCAAGAAACCTGTTTTGAGTTCTGGAATTCTATCGCCAGAACCTATCTTAGAATTCACAGAGGAATACGTAGGAAAAATCGGAATCGCGAAATTTTCATTTTTCCGCATTTTCCAAAACCTATAAATAGCAAGAAAATGAAAAAATTTCAAAACCTTCACCCATTTTGAACCCAAAACCCGCGAGCTTGAAGGAGAAGGAGGGAGGAAGACATTTTCACCGTTTCTTGCCCGATCGCTGTACCGTTCGTTGCTATTCGAAGACATCGAGGTATAGATGCTATCTCTCACTTCTGATCGTCAATTCTGTCGTCTTTCTCTATGTCTTTCTGTGCTCAAAGTTTTGAGCTTTTTGTAAAACTGTCCAAATAACTCGATTTCTCTGTCTAAACTTATTCCCTGCGTGCCCAAGAGCATGTTTAGCGGATTACATTTTGCCGAATGTCGCCGAAATGCCGTCAAATTCCAATTCTACTTGAAAAACCCATTTTGAGGCAAAGTTTCGTTCTTTCGGTTTAAAACTCTCGACTTAGCTTAGCGCTAGTAGGATTAGTTGTCATAAACGTCATTGGTGACGTCCCCATCCAATTTGTTTTTCGAAATTCCAATTTTGAAATTCTGTGCTAAAAATATTGACCAAAATACCCCTGCTACAGTTTTCGATCCGAAAATTTTTCTGAGCTTTGATTCACTTTAGTTACGACAAATGATAACCTAGGAACCAAGTTTGATCGAAGAAAAATCGGCGCACACAATTATGATGTGTGGCCGAGAGCTGCTCCATAAGGGGAGGAAAAATTTGTTTTTCGAAAACTTGTCTTAACGCGTTAGATTATCGTACTTCGGAGTTTATAATGCTTCGTGTAACCCTAATACTTATTGTTTGCTGAGTTTCTGACTCATTGTGATTGATTTCTGTTAATTTGCTCTAAGGTTCGTTTGAGGAACTCTGTGGAGTCGAAGAGGGAGGTTGTGAAGGAGAACTTGAGGAAATCCCTGGAGGAACTTCAGGTGAGGGCTACTCACTGAATACTGGCTAATACTTTAGGTGTCGACGAATTCGACTTGATTTATTGTTTATGCACTTGATTGTGTTTGACTGGGAAAAATGTTTTCTGAGGCTACGGCTGACAATTGATAATCATTTATCGCTTGAATTGTTTTTGAGATTGATTCACATGCTATGTGCTAAATGGTTAATCTAGGAGGTGTTGATATTGATTCACATGCTATGTGCTAAATGGTTAATCTAGGATGTGTTGATATATGTACCATGACTGTTGGATTGTGTTACTTTGATTATGCAAATACACATATATCTGTTGTACGTCAGAGTGAGGATGACGGGCAGTTATGCCAAACTCATCATGAGATTTTGGGAAGTTTGACGGGACGAACAGAGGTTCGGGCCCTTGTTATTGTTTTAATGGATCGAGACCTTCTCTGGGAATTACTTGGGATTATGGGATCTTTTAAACTCATAAGATTAGAGACAAAACTAAATGAAAACTACTTTACAAGGAAAATCCATAAGACACTAAACAACCTCTGAACCTTTAAATAATGATAACAATCTCAGAAGAAAGCTTAGGACTTGAATATTAGTTTTGGAAAAATGAGAAGTGTCGCCGAGTCCAAGTTTTGGGGAAACTAATGAGTTTCCGAGTATGTTGATACTCTTTTGCTCGATGAGCAGTTTTGTTGTTGGGCTATCTAAAAGATATGCCGGGAAATTAATAAGTTTCTGAGTATGTTGATGCTCTTTTGCTCGATGAGCAGTTTTGTTGTTGGGCTATCTAAAAGATAAGCCGGGGAAACGGATAGTTTCCAAGTACATTGGTACTCTTTGCTCGCTGAGCAGTTTTTGACCATCGGATGGAGATGAGTCGGATGATTCGAGAAATCATCATGAGATACTTTTCATAATTAATTGTCTTTTGTCGCAGAATCGACATTTACCTTAGGGTATTCTTTTTAGAGACAATAAGTTAGCTAGAACATGTGACGAGTGAGGTCGGAGACGTTGTTTGGCTAATAACTTTGCATTCATGCACACATTTTGAGGTTAATACACGGTGGGATGCCGGACCTCGGTGGATTCCAAAATGGTCATAAGACCCGGATTTCCACATAAGAACACTGCGGTGATTCTTAGAAGCAGACGGAAATGGCAGACCTGCGGGTTCACTGCTGATCTGACTACATTTTGTTTGGTATAAGAGACGCCCGAGCGGAAATGGTCCCACCGTGGCTGGTGTTAGGGCAGACTCGATGGTGCCCATCCCTCCGGATTGCATCTTGTTCCTTAGCATTGCATTCATGCACCATTCATACTGATTTAGTTGTCTAGTGTGTTTGATACTTGTTAATCTTGTTTGAGATATGTTAATTGACAGTAAACGTTATTTATTTTCATTTGATGAGATATACAATTTATAATGCTGTCATTCATATCTAAGCCTATGTAGCTATTGCTTAAACTTTACCTATTGGATGTACTATTATGTAATTCTTTGAGTTGACCCTCGCGCGTGCTACCTGTGTCTGGGGGGCTATGTATGCCCTTTTTGTCAGATGTCGATGGCAGATTGGTTCGAGATGGTCGTCCCTTCGGGGTGGACTAGGTTGGAGATGTTGGATCAGGACACCCCGGGCTCATGGGTGGTCGACCCCACCGGTCACTGAGCCATCTATTCGGGGCGAATAATGGAGGATCGCGTTGACAAGATGGGAAACTTGACGCACGGAGTTTTGAGACGGTACACCGTCAGCTTCAACCTACCACCAGGTGTGCACTGTGGACCTGGAGTCGTAGTACCACCACCACCGTCGCCTTCGGACGACGAGGACCCCTCGGAGGAGGTGCCTGTGGGAGGGACTTCATCGGACTCTAGCTCACCTACTGTTGTCGTTGCTGCCGACCTTGGTTCGAGACCTGGACCCGTGAGATCAGCCCAGGAGCAGATTGCAGTAGCGAGAGGAGAGAGGATCGGAGACATCGACCTAGTCGTCTTGGATTCAGATTCAGACGAAGACCATGGTGATGCATAGTTGGGAGTGCTGTGGTGTGCTCCTCTAGTCAGGATCAGGGTAGGAGTAGCGTTGTGGCTCTGGTCTTCAGTTTCTCATTTTGGGGCAGGGTAGGTCCCCGGCCTTTAGCTTTTTGTGTGGTTCTCTTTACGGGAATCACAGAGAGTTGGTCGGACTAGGAGGTCTTCGGGCTGTTTTTGGGCTGACCTACATTCGTTGGAGGACTGTATTTCTAAATACTTGACCTTTCGTTTTAGTTTGTACATATTTGCCCACGGGCACTACTTTTCCGTCACTGGAGGTTACTCGTGACGTGACATGCTACTTACTGCGGGTACTGTAAATATATATGTACATTAGTTGTTTTTATCTTTCGTCGATAAGTTTTATTTTGTCAAGTCTTTACTTACTTAGAACAAATATCGAAAAAAAATTATTCACGTTTTTCCGCTTTGTTTTCTTTTTGGTTACTAAAGTGACGCCACCGAAATCTGGGTGTTACAGTGCCATTATGAATAGTGAAGGCTTGTCGTGCGTTATCCTGGGTTCTCTTGAAGCATTGCCTAATGAATGGAACCATCTTGTTGATATTTCCGATCCCTTGCTATGGAACCTATCTCCCTATGCTTTAGTTTGGTCTCTCTGGATGAGCAGAAATGAAAAGTTGTTCATGAAGGTATGAAAAACACAAGAAGGGGGAGGGGGGGGGGTTGAATAGGGTTTTAAAAATAAACAGCTTTCTCTCAAAGATAGTGACTATCTTTTCAGTGATAGAACGTGAAGTGCTAAAGGTGAGGGATAAAGAAAAGCACACAAAGATTTTATCCCGGTTCACTTGATGAATCACTCAAGCTAGTCCAGTCCACCCGTTAAGGTGATTTCTTCCTTCTTAGAATGAAGGCAATCCACTATTCAAAGATTGTTACAACTGCACTAGCACACCTTGCTCAATGACTAACAATACTAAGAACTAGCAACTCTAAGACTACATTGCCTTAGTCTTCTCAAGAATGCTGACCTCACCGGTCTCTCAAGGAACTACAAACAAAGTTTGGGAAAGAGATTGGTATACAATGAGATGCTTCTAAACAAGTAGAAGTAAACACAATAAGAACAATGAAGAAAATATTGCTAAGGTATTCGCCATGGTTTTAAAAACCGGACCGGACCGACCGGTTCGACCGTTTGGACCGGGAACCAGACTATTCACCGGTCTGAAATGGCCCTAAAACCGGACTCTAATAAAACCGGTCAACAACCATTTAAACCGGTCAAAACCGGTGGTTTTCCGGTTTAGATCGGTTCACAAAATCATATTAAAAAAAATCAGTTTTTGCCTTTTTTGTCTTTCTGCTTCCCAAGACTTAATGCGGCAGTAGCTCTCTCTTTTCCAAAAAATGATCAGTTATTATTAAATGCATCTCAAGCTGTCACATTTATGAGAATACTTGAAATTTGAAATTAAAACAACTTGAAATTTGAAACTAAAACAGAAAAAAAGATAGCATGTTTGACCAAAGGCGACTCTTTAATTTCTTTTGTTTTCTTCTCCCCGCTGGACAAGGACACAAAATTCGGTTTGAGGTGTCCACTTTGACTTGTTCAATATTTTTTATGTATTCTTTTTTTGACTAAAATAAATTTATTTATATTTCACATTTTCTTATTAAACTTACAGTAGCACACAATTTAACAATTGATAATAATATATTATTTGTAATTATTTTTAACCTTTTTTCTTAGCCTTTTTTTTCATTTTTACGGATGGGCTATATGCAAGCCCATGTTTCATTTCATAGAAGATATAATGTGAATTATATTATAAAAAAAACATAGTTATTGTTATTTTGGACCTATTATTTTTATTCTGTAATTGGTTTTTGTAATTTTATATATAATATGAAGTTATAGATACTAATATTTCTTCAATACTACCTTATATATTATATACTTATTTTAGAATAATATTATTTAACTCATAGCGGTAATACCGGTTGGACCACGGTTCAACTACGGTTGAACCATTGAACCTTGAACCAGTGTCTTCGCCGGTTTCATCACCGTTCCGGTTTTAATAACCTTGGTATTCGCTGAAGGTTTTTCACTTGTATGCACAATAGTTTCATAGCTGATTTCTTCTATCTTCAGTCTTTAAATACTCCAAGGTGTAGATGATGTTTCCGTTGAAAGAATCTGTCCGTTGGAGGGTAGTTCTAGAATTTCCAGAGCCTGCTATGGCTGAATCTCGTAGGTAAGGCGGTCAGAATAGTACATCTGCTTTTGTACGAATGACAATGACATTGCCTTAGCCTAGTTTACTCTTGATCTTGGGCGACGCTTCATGTTGGAACTTGTGAAGCAGAGTGAACAGAGTCAGAGTGAAGCTTGAATCCTTTGATCTTCAGAACTTCTGCTTCTGGACCGTTCACCTGAACTTCAGGTCTTCAGAACATGAAGTACTTCATATCTTTGAGAGTCAGCTTATCCTTGGACTTCAGAGCTTTCAAGTCTTCAGCTTCTGGACCGTTCATCAGAACATCTGGTCTTCAGAGCCTCAGCACTTCAGTCATTTAGAGTCCACATCAGAGCTTTAATCTTCAGAGCATCTGAAGCGTTTGTTACCGTTCAGAAGAACGTAGTGAATGCAGAAGCGTAACGTTGGCTACTCTTGGGTCTTCAACTTCTGATAAATGTTGAGTCTCTGAATCGGAGTCAGAGCCTGTTTGTCACAACTTAAAAGACAAACGTTAGAGTACCATAATTGTTCATACATAATAATAAACTTGTTATCATCAAAACATAGAGTTGTACCACCTGACCAAATCTTGGTCTTACAATCTCCCCCTTTTTGATGATGACAAAACCAAGTATTTTGATGAACAATTCTTAAACAGTAAACTGAATACACTCAGAGTTTAAGGCATCAGAGTTAAACTTATCCTGATATGTATAGTTTATATAGCTCCTTCTGAATCCAAGTAATGAGCTTGATTCTGAGCTTAGCTCCCCCTAAATCTATGACTTAATGAAAACGTTAGAATAGTCTAGATTCTGAGCTAAAAAAGATAAATGATCATAGTGATGTATCGATCAGAGTCAGTCATATAACATATAGATATTTAGTATATCAGAGCATTAAGGGAATCAGAGCATATGATCACTTAAGTAGAAGTGAAATGTATTCCTTGCTAGTGCCTCATGAAAGATCTATAGTCATAACGATTTGTAACTTCAAATTCTCCAAAAGAAAAATAACACATCAAAAACTGGGTTGTACTCCCCCTTTTTGTCATAAGCAAAAAGAACAGGGGGTGTGAAAAACTTAGCATTGAAGTAGAAGGTACTCCCCCTGAGAAATAGGACTAAGTTCACAAAAAAATAAGGAGAATAAGTTAGATAATAAAAACACAAATAAAATTGAAAATAGAGGAAGGAAAAGGAAGAAAGCGAAGAACACCGGCCAGGGAAGGGGAAAACTAAACTGGCGTTTACCACCGACCAAGTGGATTTAAGACATTCAATGGGGATCTTGGTAACAGCTTCTTGCAAAGGTGTTTCAGTAATAAATACTGGCAACCGTTTCTGGAGTATAAAAAGAAGGTTTTCCTTGGTGAGGCTTGCATACTCAGTGAACATAATCTACGTACACCTCACAGAGAAACAACATGGCAAATTTTGAAACACCTCACAGATGATGAGTAATGAACAAGAAAATGAACAAAAAATAGTAAGTAAAACTGTAAAGTAACATAGAAAACGAAAAGAAAATCAACAAGATAGAAAAGCATTTAAGTTAAAAATCAAAAGGACGGGGAAACAGAAAGAAATCCTAGTAGAATAGGGTTTTGCATCTGGAAGCCTCTTCATGATGGTTGCAAACATGTCTTGTACAGTCTTGTTGAAAGTAGCTTGCGCATCAATTTATGTCTGCATAGTATCAAGTCTTTGCACAATAACATCAAGATCGGGTTGTGCAGAAGCAGGCAATGCAATCTAAGCAGATGTTGAAGTCAGAGCAGTAGCAGATGCAGAGCCACCAGCCTCAGAGTCCAACTGAGTGGACTTGGCTTTCAGCAATTCCTTCTGAAGTAGAGCTGCTAAACGAGTGCTTTCCTCTGAAACAACATTTTCATATTCAGCCTCTGTTTCAGCCCATTCTGCCAGCTCATCCTCATATACAACTTGAAAGGCAGTGTTCTCTTCTTCTTCTCTGCGACGAATGCCAGCCAGATCTAACTCTCTCAATCTGAGAAGACCTTGGTATTCAGCATTTTCTTTAAGAGTGGCTTCCCTTGTTTTAGCACCCTTGATGCGTTTATCCTTGTCAAAATCAGCATATGCGAGCAAGTCTTCAAGCTGGATTCTCAACCAGTGCTCAAAGATTTCCCAGAGAGTTTCTACCAATCTTGGTTTGGGGCAAGAGTCAGTGGCCGCATACAGATTGCGGATCCTGGTGTTTGAAGGTATGAAAAACGGTAGAAAGGGGGGGTTTGAATAACGTTTTCAGAATAAAACTTCCACCTTAAAGATTTTAACAAATCTTTCGAGAACAAAGTGCTTAAGATAAGAGATAGAAAAGCACACAAGGATTTTATCCTGGTTCACTTGATGAATCACTCAAGCTAATCCAGTCCACCCGTTAAGGTGATTTCTTCCTTCTTAGAATGAAGGCAATCCACTAATCAGGTAAATGTTACAACTGCACTTGAAACCTACAAGTGACTAACAATACACTGACTTAGCTCACACTAAGATTCACTCTCTTAGTCTTCTCTAGGATCCGATCAAACTTGATCTCCTAAAGGTAACTAAACAATTGTTTAAGAAAGAATGTTTACAAAGAATTTGCTTCTGAAAAGCTAATAGTAAACACAATGAATTCAGATGAAGGAATGCTTAGAAGATTTGAATATAGTTTTCGCGTGTGAGTTTCTTCCAACCGCATCTTTCAATCTTCAGCCTCTATTTATACTCCAAGGATTAGGGTTTGAACGCTGCATGGGAATGCTACCGTTGGAGGGCAGTTCTGGAAATTCCAGCTTCTGCTGTGGCTGAGAATGTTAGGTAGGTCGTTAGGATAGTACATTTGCTTTTGCACTTGGATAGTGACTTGACCTTTAAACCTAGTAGACTTCTGATCAGGGGAATGCTTCATGTTGGAACTTGTGAAGCTCGTTGATCAGAGTCAGAGGGAAGCAGAGATCCTCTGACCGTTGTATCTTCTGATTCTGAACTCAGAGGGAAGTACATGGTCTTCAGAGTCATCTTGCTTCTGGACTTCAGAGTTTCCACTTTTCATCTTCTGGATCTTCAGAGTCTTCTACACCATCAGAACATCTGAACCTTCAGAGTGTCTGGGTTGTCAGAACGTGCGGATCTTCAGAACTTCAAGTGACTGAGTCCATATCAGAGCTTGTATGACTTCAGATCTTATGAAGCGTTTCTACTGTTCAGAGTGAACATAGATGTTGCGAAAGCGTTGCTTGGGTCACTCTTTAAGCACAGTGCTTCTGATTTGTGTGAGATTAAATTGAGGTCAGAGCCTGTAAATAGCACACTCAGAAAAACACGTTAGAGTACCATAATTGTTCATACTAAATGTAAACTTGTAATCATCAAAACATAGAGTTGTACTACTCGATCAAAACTTGATCTTACAGTGTTCGCTTCAACACTCAACCAATTTAGAAACTCAAGGAGGTTGTGTGGATCAGGTGGGTTGTATTGAGTCAGAGCTTGGTTTGACGGGGTATGTTTGAGAGTGGAGCTGGATACTTCAGAGGTAACTGGAGTAGAGGTTTCTGCTTCAGAGTGTATGTGATCAGAAGCATGATCCACGACCATCTGATCTGGGATAGGTAGATCAGACGCAGAGTGTGTAGGAGGGTTTTAAGGTTGGGAAAAGACAAAGTCCTTAGATGTGGTTGGGGAATAGTTTCTGAGGGTGACATCAGAGAGTTCAGGTGTGGTTGGTTGAACGTTGGTTGTTGGAAATGCAATAGAGAGAGGAACAAGGTCAATGTGGGATGGAATGAATTCTGATGGGTCAGATTCATTAGGGGTGAGTCATGGATAAGTGAGATGTATGATTGGTGGAGTTGAGGAATTTGTTGGTCATATGTGGTCATATGAGTCATTAGGGTTGAGGAATTTGTTGGTCATATGTGGTAGTGACAATTGTGATGGTAGTATGAGTGGGTTGAGTAGGTAGAGGTACTGTTAGAGGGGTGAGTGAAGAGGGGAGAGAAATTTGAGTTGAGGTTGTGATAGAGGAAGGAGGAGGCAGAGGTTGAGTTTCATCAATTGAAGTGAGTGCAATAGAAACAGATGCAGAGGTAGATTTACTTACACGATGTGCAGAGCCTCTGGTAGATCTTGGAGCAGGATTCTAATTCAGAGCAGTTGAGGCAGAGTCCCTCTTGGACTTCTTCTTCTTTGTCTTCTGATCACCTTCAGAAGTTTCCATTTCTTACTTTCTCTTTCTAGGAAGCTCAGCATTTGAGGTCTCAGGAAGATTCCTGATGAAAACTTCAGGATCTACATCAACACCTTCATCCTTCAAGGTGTTCAGATACTCCACAATGGCTTCTAGAGAGTCCTCCTTGGACCAGAGTGGGTAACCATCGACGTAGATGCGTCTCAGAGCCAACTCGTCACTAGATTCCTTGACTGGCTTCACAATGACTTGTTCAATAATTTTCTTGTTGAAGAGGGTCTTGGCGTTAATGGCTTCTCCAGCTGCCACAGTCAGATCTTCTAAGCAATTTGAGTCCGTCAAGAACTTAACCAACCCATTTTCAATGAAAATGTCTGAAAGCATTCTTCCAAAGGGAATGTACTTGATGGATGCTCTGTCAGAGGTGGTTGTGGTTGAAGGTATGAAAAACGATAGAAAGGGGGGTTTGAATAGCGTTTTAAATCTAAAACTCAATCCACTTGAGATTTAAACAAATCTTTTCAACCACCAAAGATAAAATTGCTAAGATAAGAGTTAAGAAAAACACACAATGATTTTATCCTGGTTCACTTGATAAATCCCTCAAGCTAATCCAGTCCACCCATTAAGGTGATTTCTTCCTTCTTAGAATGAAGGCAATCCACTAATCAGAGTTTGTTACAACTGCACTTGCTACATGGAAAGTGACTAACAATACACTGACTTAGCTATCACTAAGATTAACTCTCTTAGTCTTCTCTAGGATCCGACCAACCTTGGTCTCCTAAAGGAAAATCAAACAATTGTTTGAAGGTTTGGGTTTACAAAGAAATGCTTCTTAGAAAGCTAATAGTAAACACAATTAGTACAACATGAAGAAAGATTGCTTTGAGAGAATATTTGATTTTCACGTGAGCTTCTACAAAGTTTTTTTCAAAGACAGCATCTTTCATCTTCAGCCTCTTTATATACTCCAAGGAATTAGGTTTGGAAGTTTGCATGGAATGCTATTGTTGGAGGGAAGAACTGGGTTTTCCAGGTTCTGCTGTGGCTGAATAAGTTAGGTAAGGTCGTGAGGAATGGTACAATTGCTTTTGTACTTTGGATAGTGACATGACCTTTACCCTAGTTGACTTCTGATCAAAGTGATGCTTCATATTGGAACTTGTGAAGCTTGGTGATCAGAGTCAGAAGGAAGCTTGGATCCTCTGACCTTTGTACCTTCTACTTCTGGACTCAGAGGAGAAGTACTTGGTCTTCAGAGCCAGCTCACTCTTGGACTTCAGAATCTTCACTACTCAGCTTCTGATCCTTCAGAGCTTCTAATCCTTCAGAGCTTCTAGTGAGCTGAATCCATATCAGAGCTTTATGATCTTCAGATCTTCTGAAGCTTGATCTACTGTTCAGATTGAACATAGTACGTGCGAAAGCGTTGCAGAGGTTACTCTTTGAGCATTGTGCTTCTGAATTATGTGAAATAAGACCAGAGTAATGGCCTATCAATAGAACACTCAGAAAACAATGTTAGAGTACCATAATTGTTCATACATAATAGTTAACATGTAATCATCAAAAGATAGAGTTGTACTACTAGATCAAAACTTGATCTTCCAATCTCCCCCTTTTTGGTGATGACAAAACCAAGTATTTTGATGAACAATTCTTAAACAATAAACTGAATTCACTCAGAGTTTAGATAATAGAAGTAAACTTATCCTGAGGTGAATGGTTTATGTTGCTCATTCTGAATTCAAGTTACAGCATGATTCTGAGCTTAGCTCCCCCTGAATCTAAGACATAATGAAAACATTAGTAATATCTAGATTCTGAGCTAAATAATAGAAGAGTTCAGAGTGAGAATTTATGACATAGATAATATGTGAATATCAGAGCGCATAAATATTCCGAGTCATGAGCAAGGTAAAATTATCAGAGTCAACCAATATAGCATATGGTCACTTTAGAAGAAGTAAAAATGTATTCCTTGCACATGCCCACGGACAGATCTATGGTCATAAAGAGTGGAACTCTTAAATTCTCCAAAAGATAAAGAAATCACACTAACACAGCTTACACATCATAAACTGGTTGTATACTCCCCCTTTTTGTTATAAGCAAAAAGGCATGGGGTGTGAAAAACTTAGCTTAAAGTACAAGGTACTCCCCCTTAGAAAAGGTCTAAGTGCAAAAAGATGGAGAAAATTAAAGAAAACGTTTTTAATTAATGCATATGCAGAAGAGTAAATGAATGAGTGGAACGTTTACCACCAGCCAAGGAGTTAAAAGTAAACATTTGTTACCAATAAACAATCCTCGAGAAACTGCTTCAGCATTAACTTCTGTAGACTGAACTGAGCTTATAAATAGCGGTTAAAGCATAACAGTCTTCACATCTCGTTTTCACTTAAATTCAAGATTGCAATGGCATCCTTCATAGCATGCATCGAGCAATTGAGGAAGAAGGCCTTTGATGAAGATCTCTTCATCAATGTGCGCCATCCAGAGGAACAGAGTGTCTATAGTCTGACAAACCGGCTATTAGGCATGAGTCTGAGTCCAGAAATGGACAACATCCTCAGAGGCTTCCTCAGATTCGTGGAGGAAATGCAAGTGTTCTTCCAGAAGGAGCTGGACCTTTATGAGGAGATCAGAGCAACAGAGGTGGCTCTGGAGACGGTGGCGGAGGGTCCTGAGAGGCAGGAGTTGCGCCAGAGCTTGGTCAACTTAGAACATAGGCAGCATCGTTTGGAGCTTGAGAAAGCAGCGATGCGTAGGCAATGTAGAGTATTGAGGAAAAATCCTCATTTTTAAATGTATCAATGCATTGTATGAATTGTCTTTTTAATAAATAAAAGGACTTGTTTGTTGATTAATGTGTATGAGTGAAAATTAAGTGATGATAAACAAGAATTATGCAAGCATATATAGAAAACGATAATTGAATAGAAGAACCAGAGTTAAATGCGAAAACATAGTAACATAGTAGAAAAACAGAATAAAAGAGAATTCCTAAAGACTAAGGCTTGGGTCCTCTTCAGAAGTTCTGTGCACATCTCTTTCAGACTCTGAAGAAGAGCTTCATGAGAGTCAAGTCTTTGTTCAATTAGATCAAGTCTTGAATCTGACTGAGGTTGAGCAGACGTTTCAGCTTGATCAGAGTGAGGAACTTGAGCAGATGTGGAGGCTACGTCAGTAAATGGAATAATTCTAAGTGCCTGATTTCTAAGTCACTCAACTTCAGCTTGTAATTTAACTGCTTGTTCCAGAGCTTGCAACGTTACAGCTTCACGTTGTTCTGCTTCAAGCCTAGCAGCTTCTTCTTCTTGTTTTTTCTTCTTTCTAGCTTCTTCAATAGTAGCATGAAGTTGATTTCACAACCTTTGTTCATTCATTGCTTCTCTTCTTCTGAAACGCTGACTAGCAGCTTCAATTCTTTGATCCCTTTCAGCAGTAAGGAAACCTATCATCACTGCCGCTTGGTCAAGCATCCAAGTGCAAAGACGATCCCAATCTTCAGCAACCAAGTATGGTTTCTCACTGAGGTCAGTGCAACCTTGCACATTGCGAACCCTTAAAGATGCTTCATGATTAAATGAGTTGATGCAATCTAGCAGGGTTGTTGGTCTGGGTTGGGCATGTGGAACAATGAAAAGATGGGTTTCAGGTGAAGAGGGATGAATGCTACTTGTAGCTTCAGAAACCCCGTGAGGAGAGCCAATTTGCACAGTTTGGGGTTCAGAGTGATTGGTCTCAAGGTTTTGATACGAAACTTCAGTCTCAGGATCTGGAGATTGGTCAGAGACAGAGTTTTCATTTTGAGGTGGAGGAGAAGGAAGACCCCGGTTTTGGTGCTACTGAAAACAGAGGGACTGCATGGATTGGAAAATCAGGAGCTTCCAGAGGTTCTGGCCTTGGTCCAGAGTAGCGGTTTGGACTAGGAACAGTTAAGAAATGTTCAGGAAGTTCTGAAACTCTTTCTCTGGCAAGTTGAAAGAATTGGCGAGAAGCTTCAGATTTATTTGAAGGAGAGGAAAATGGAACATTTGTTGGAAAGGAAACAGATGGAGCAGGAGAGAGAATTTCTCTATCAGAGGGTTCCTGATTTGAGTGATCAGAGGGTTGAGGCTCATAGTTGGATTTTTCAGTGTTTGGTATCTCTTGAGCTTGTATCTCAGAAACCATTGGTTCAGAGGTTTGTGGATTGTATGGAAGAATAATGGGTGAGGTTGGTGTAGTGGACTTAGGGGTTTGAAGCATTTTCCAGAGGGGTTCTTCCTCAATGGAGGGTTGAAGGAATGAGGCCCTAGGTAGGGAATTGTGTGAAGTGGGTTGATCAATTTGTGTGGGTTCGGGGTGGGAACAACAGGAATTGTATCAATCAGATTTAAATCATCATCATCAGAAAGAGCAATAAACTTACTTGAAGCTCTGACTGCAGATCTGGTGACTCTGGTAGAGATTGCAGGTTCCAGATGAATGACTTGCTTTGCAATTCTGACCTTTTTTGCCTTCCTCTAAGGTGGTGGTTCATCATCATTATCATCATCATCACCATCAGAGGGATCCTGTGTCTCAGAGGGTTCCACTTGCTTTCTCTTGGTCTTCTTCTTCCTGGGAGACTCAAAGTCCGAAGGCTCTGGAAGATTTCTGAAGAATTCATCCACGTCAATCACAAAGCCTTGTTGCTTCAGATCATCAAGATAGATCCTGATAGCCTCTGGATCATCAACCTTTGACCAGAGTGGGTAGTCCTTCAGAGGGAGTCTTCTTCCTCTTGACTTTGAACTAGCAAGGTTAACCTCAACTTTTGTTTCCACTAAGCCCATTCTCTTCAATGATGTGGGAGTGAAGACATCACCAACAATTGTTGTTAGGTCTTCTGTGCATCCAGCTTTGGTCAGAGCAGATATCAGTTTGCTCTCAATGAAGAAGTCAGACAGTAATCTGCCAAAGGGTATGTACTTGATGGCAGACTTTGGTGAAGCAGTAGTCCTTGACTTCTTGATGCACTCCTTCAGATAGGAGAAGAGAAAGTAAGGCAGACAGACTTTGTTGTGCTCCTTGATGAAGAAAAGCATCACCTTTTGAGTGAAATTGATGTAATCAGGAGAGCTTCCCTTTGGTCTTTGATTTATGCAGTTTAGGAGGACCTTGTGCTAGATTCTCAGGTCAGGATGAAGATCCTTAATCTTGCAATCGGTTTTGCCCGGTCTCCATGTAGAGTATAGGGCCTTGTTGACCTTCTCCTTGGTACTTGTCTTGACTTTTGACTCTTGCATTTGACATCTGTAGCCGCGACTTGTATCTACACCCAGAAGTCTTGCAAAAGACTTCTCTGAGATGATGATCCTTTTTCCCAGAATAAAAGACACCACCTGATACTCGTTGCAATCAGCATGCTTCCAGAATTCCTTCACCAGTTTATCATAGACAGGACCATGTAATCTATTGAAGTATCCTTCCCAGCCTTGAGCGTGTACTTCAGGACGAAGATCGACCCCATTAGCAGCAATGTTATCTAGGTCGAAACTCCATTCAGCAAGAACTTGAAGTTCTTCTGGAGGAAAGACGCATGTAACTGCACAGCTTCTTTGGGATAAAGGAATAACATCCTGAGCATCTTGGATTTGTGCTTGAGCACCCTCTTTCGATCTAGGACGCAGAACAGGACCTACTTGCCCTGTTGGAAGACCCACTACCATCCTTGGAAACACTCTTCCATCGGCGGAATCAGACCTTTCATCGGAATCAGCTCTTTCAGATCTCACCATTGTTGACGGTTGGAGGTTTGGGTAGAAGAGGGATGAACGAGAGAGAGAGAGAGAGAGAATTGGATATAAGGGTTTTTGCAAACAGGAGAGAGAAGCAAATAACACAAGTGATGGAGAACGTGTGTGCGTAGTGGTTTTAGAAAGTAACCGTTGTTGATTGTAAAACAAAAGTAAAATCAACGGTTGAACATTAAAGACACTATTATGAACAGTTAATACACAAAACACACGGTGGAGAATAAGCACAACTACACTCATTACAACAGATTATCCGGAGGGCACAAGGAACAAGGCATCAGAATGAACTGACACACATTTACTGTCTTATCTCAGAGTAAGCAGCAATGGGTACTTAGCTTCTGACTAAGTTACCTTCTGAACTAGACATCTTCTGATGAGGAAGCATCATAGTCAGAGGTTCTGATCCATCTTCATACTGGACAAAAGTCCATATTCAGATTTTTTAGTATAAAATTAAATCTATCCTCTGCTAAGGGCTTTGTAAAGATATCTGCCCATTGATGGTCAGTATCAATAAACTTCAGAAGAAGTATGCCCTTATGAACATAATCTCTAATAAAGTGATACTTTACCTCAATGTGTTTTGCCCTTGAGTGTAAGATTGGATTCTTACTGAGTGAGATTGCAGCAGTATTATCACAGTAAATTGGAATGTTGCTCTTAAGGATTTGATAATCCTCTAGCTGATGTTTCATCCAGAGCATCTGAGTGCCGCAAATAGCTGCTGAGATATATTCTGCCTCTGCAGTGCATAGTGCAATAGTAGACTGCCTCTTGCTTGCCCATGAGACTAAATTACTTCCCAGAAATTGACAATTTCCAGAAGTACTCTTTCTTTCAGTTCTATCTCCAGCATAATCAGCATCACAGTAACCTGAAAGCTTATACTCTGATGTTTTCTTATACATCAAGACAAGGTTAGTGGTCCCTTTCAGATATCTGAGAATTCTCTTAACAGCAGTTAAGTGAGTTTCTCTTGGATCTGATTGGAATCGAGCACATAAATGTACACTAAACATAATATCTGGCCTAGATGCAGTTAAGTATAGAAGTGAACCTATCATTCCACGATAGAGCTTCTGACACACTTTTCCACTGGCATCTTCTTTCTCCAGAATGCATGTAGGATGCATAGGAGTCTTAGCAATTATTGATTCTGTCATATTGAACTTCTTCAGAAGTTCCTTTGTGTACTTGCTCTGATGGATGTAAGTAGCTTCTGGTTTTTTATCAACTTGTATTCCCAGAAAGTACTTGAGTTCTCCCATCATACTTATTTCAAATTCAGTCTGCATCATCTCAGAAAATTCCTTGCAAAGAGATGGATTAGCAGATCTAAATATAATATCATCAACATAAATTTGCACAATTAAGATATCATCTTTGTAAGTTTTGCAAAAGAGAGTTGTATCTACTTTACCCCTTACAAACTCATTATCCAGAAGGAATGAGCTAAATCTCTCATACCATGCTCTGGGAGCTTGCTTCAGACCATAGAGAGATTTCTTCAATTTGAACACATGGTCAGGGTTCTTCTCATCTTCAAAACCAGGAGGTTCGTGCACATACACTTCCTCTGAGATGTATCCATTCAGGAAGGCACTCTTAACATCCATCTGATGAAGAATTATGTTGTGATTCACAGAGAATGAGATCAGCAGTCTGATAGCTTCCAATCTTGCTACTGGAGCAAATGTTTCAGTATAATCTATTCCTTCTTGCTAACTGTAGCCTTGAGAAACTAGCATTGCTTTGTTTCTGACTACATCTCCTTTTTCATTTAGCTTGTTTCTGAAAACCCATTTGGTTCCAATGATGTGAGCGCCTTGAGGCTTCTTGACAAGATTCCAAACATCATTCTTGGAGAATTGATTCAATTCTTCTTCCATTTGCAGAATCCAGTCTTTGTCTTGAAGAGCTTCATCAATTGACTTAGGTTCAATTAAGGATATCAATCCCTTCAGACTAAGTAGAGTCTCTTCAGAGGGTCTGAATGCTGATCTGGTTCTGACTGGTTCATCTTTGTTTCCCAGAATTAACTCCTTAGGGTGAGAAACAACAATTCTGCTCTTCCTCTGAGGTTGTGAATCAGAGGGACCAACTTCCTCTGGAGAGTCTTCCTCTGGCTCAGCTTCCTCTAGAGCTTTGCCTTTATCAGAAACATTTATACTCATATCTGCAAACTTTTCAACTAGCTTTGACTGATGGGAGTCAAGCTTATCATCAAATCTAACAGGAATAGATTCTTCAATAGTTTTAGCATCAGTATTATAAATTCTAAAGCCTTTGGAACGTTCAGAGTAACCAAGTAATAGACATTTAGAAGATTTAGAATCAAACTTATGCAATTTATCCTTAGTATTCAGAGCATAGCAAACACAACCAAAAGGATGAAAGTAAGAAATGTTGGGTTTTACTTTCTTCCACAATTCATAAGGAGTCTTATTCAGAATTGGTCTGATAGAGATCATGTTCTGAATGTAACATGTTGTGTTTACTGCCTCAGCCCAGAAGTGCTTTTCCATGTCAGTTTCTTGAAGCATGCTTCTAGCCATCTCTTGAAGAGTTCTATGCTTCCTCTCAACAACCCCATTCTGTTGAGGAGTTCTAGGACAAGAGAAATCATGTGCAATTCCATAGGAATCAAACAGACTCTCAAACTTGTCATTCTCAAACTCTCCACCATGATCACTTCTGACACGCATAATTCTGCAAGGCTTCTCGTTTTGCACTTGGGAAATAAAGGTAGAGAACACATAATGAGACTCATCTTTGCGGGATAGAAATTTTACCCATGTCCAGCGGCTATAGTCATCAACAATGACCATCCCATATCTTTTACCACCACCAAAAAGGTCGATATGCAGAAGTTCCAATGGCCTTGAGGTGGAAACAACATTCTTTGCCTTGAAAGGGACTTTTGTAAATTTGCCTTTCTGACATGCTTCACAAAGAGCATCTGAAGATAACTTCAGAGTGGGTAAGCCCCTGACAAGGTCAAACTTACTCAGCTGAGAAATCTTTCTCATGCTGGCATGCCCTAACCGTCTATGTCATACACATTGCTCTTCATTAACATAAAGAAGGAACTTTACTTTCTGAGTTTCCAACTCAGGCAATCTGATCTTATATGTAACACCCCGATTTCCGGGTATCACTTTAGTTACTCAAAAATAAACTTTAAGCGGAAAACAAGTATTTTTTTTTTCGTTTGATTCTTTTTCTTTTTAAACAAAGCGATAGAAAGTAAAGACATAACCCAGCACTAAGTCTAACCGATGTACATCATATAAACATGTACAGCCTCAGCTGCACTCCAACGTCACGCGCACTCGCAGTGACTCCCAAGTAGTGAGCCCGTAGGCAAATATATACAGATCCATAAATGTGAGTGAGAAAGTTATAAATACAATCCACTAGGAGAAATTCGGCCTCAAAATTGCCTAAGCAAAGACCCCTACAGTCCGACTGACTCACTGTGATCCCTCAGTAAGAGAACCACACAAAAAGCCATGCGTCGGGAACCTACCCTGTCCCCAAAAGGAAAACGAATCAGAGCTCTACACAAAAAATGACGCCTGCCTAAACCTACCCTCCCAATACCGCTCAAAGCTCCTCCTCCTCCTCCTCGCTCGGCGAGTAGCTGTCAACGTCGGTGACGGAGTCAGAGTCCACCGTGATCATCTCAGTATCCAAGTCCACGACCTCCCTCCTGACTGACCTGCGTACAACCCTAGTCGAGCCCATCTCAACATCTACCTCCTTAGAAAGGACATCCTCCTCCACCACACGAATCAGGGGTTCCACGCGGTAGTCGCGTGATGGAGTAAACGGAAAACGGCGAGAGGCAGATGGAACAACAGGCTCCCTCTTCGGCTCCACGAGCCTCGAGGACGACGCAACATCGGTAGGATTGACAGCAGTAGCAGGAAGTGGCGCGACAGGTGCGTCAATATCAGCCTCGATCTCGGATGGGTCCTCCTCGTCCGATGAAGATGAAGGTGGTGTAGGTGGTCCTCGGCCAGTGCTCGGTCCACAGCGAACTGAAGGCGGCAAGTTGAAGCTCATCTCCATGCTTCGTAGAACTCCCCTCGTCAGACGTCCACGCTCGTCAGTACGGTCCTCCATGACCCTTCCCCGGTACGTCGCCCGATGATCCACAGGATCGATCACCCAAGCGGTGGGGGCATGTCGGTCAACCAGCTCAAACCTGATCCCCCCCCCCCCCGAGGTAGAGACCATCGAAAACCAATCCGCCATCGACATCTGGCAGCAGGCCGACCGCCCAAACACAAACATGAAACCAAAGCCAAGGCGCTAGGGTCAACTTACGGAATAGAGTAATTATACAAACATCGTGTGATTGGGGTATAGATATATATGTTTATGTATATATATAAATATATTCCTAGCATGTTATCGGCTCTAACAGTAATTCGATAATTCAAAACAGCATACTATTCCAGTCAGGGTGAATGTATGCGTGAAATGCAATTCAATATGATCCGGATAGTTGTTTGGGATGGGCACCAACGAGTCTGCCCTACACCGGCCTAGTGTCGACAACTCTGCTCGGGTGTCGCTTACAACGCATGCATAGTCAGATCAGTCCCAACCACCCTAGGTCGTACCACTCTGCCCGCTATGCCGAAGATACACCCAAGTGTTCTTCGATGAAGGTCGTCCCAACCTTCGTGAAGTCGTCCTAACTTCACCGAGGCCCAATCTTTCGACTGTACCAACCTCGAATGTATGCATGATGCAATATGGTTAGCCAAACATTGAATCTGTAACACCCCGATTTCGGTGGCGTCACTTTAGTAACCAAAAAGAAACTTAAACCGGAAAAACGTGAATATATTTTTTTCGATAATAGAATCAAGGACTGAAAGAAATAAAACGCAACAACAAAAGATAACATAACAAATATACAATAATTACAGCCCCCGCTGTAAGTAGCAAACCACGTCACGAGTATCCTCCAGTGACGGGAAGTAACAGAAAGTAACGCCCGTAGGCAATATGTACAATCCAAAAGGATAGGTCAAGTGTCCGCAACACAATCCCTCAAAAATGAGAATAAGTCAGCCCAAACGGCCTAAAACAAGACCCCCTAGTCCAACCAACTCTCTGTGATTTCCGTAGAGAAACCACACAAAAAGCTATCGGCAGGAAACTACCCTGTCCCCAAATAGAAACATGACGGTCAGAGCTAAGACTCTACTCCTACACTAATCCTGTCTCGAGGAGCTCACACTAGCACTCAAAACTACATGCTAGCGTGATCGTCGTCCGAATCTGAATCCAGAACGACCAAGTCTATGTACACCATCCTCCCTCCTCTCGCTACCCCGATGCGCTCCGGTGCTGGCCTCACGGGCGTAGGGCCTGAGCCAAAATCATCGATGACAGCAACAGTGGGTGAGCTGGACTCCGCAGAAGTCCCTCCCACAGGCTCCTCCTCTGAGGGGTCCTCATCATCCGAAGATGACGGTTGTGGTGGTGCTCCTACTCCGGGTCCGCAGTGCACGTCGGGTGGCAGGTTGAAGCTCACACTGTACCTCCTCAACACTCCCTCCATCAAGAGTCCCAGGTGGTCGACACGGTCCTCCATAATCCTCCCCGAATAGGACGCTCGGTGGCCAGCGGGGTCGACCACCCATGAGTCGGGGTCATCCTGGTCCAGCATCTCAAACCTGGTCCCCCCCGAAGGGTGGACCATCGTAAACCAGTCCGCCATGGACATCTGACAATGGGCGTAGTCCGCCAAAGCACACACAGAAGACGCGAGGGTCAACTCCAAAGAATTATGTAAATAATAAATCCAGTAGGTAAAGATAAGGGGTAGCCACTTAGGCTTATAAGTTAGAGATAGCATCCTAGAGTTGAATATTTCACAATGAATATAAAAGACGGTAATGAGAATTAGCATGCATCAAATAGGATTAACAAGTATCAATCACACTCAACAACTAAGTCAGTATGCATGCTGCATGAAATGCAATGCCGGTTGACAAGATGCATTCCGGAGGGATGGGCATCAAACGGATCAGCCCTAACACCAGCCACGGTGGGACCATTTCGGCCCGCGTGCCTCTTACACCAACAACAACGGTAGTCAGATCAGCAGTAAACCCGAAGGTCTGCCATTTCGGTCTGCTACTAAGAATCACCTAGCAGTGTTCTTACGCGGAAATTCGGGTCTTATGACCATTTTGGAATCCACCGAGGTCCGGTATCTCGCCGTGTGTAAACCTCTTAATGAGTGCATGAATGCAAAGTGATTAGCCAAACAACGTCTCCGACCTCACTCGACACGTCGCCACGTGTTCTAGCTAACTTATTGTCTCTAAAAGAATACCCTAAGGTAAAAGTCGATTCTGCGACAAAAGACCATTAATCACGAAACACGTTATCTCATGATGATTCCTCGAATCATCCGACTCATCTCCATCTGATGGTCAAAACTGCTCAGCGAGCAAAGAGTATCAACATACTCGGAAACTACCTGTTTCCCGGCTTATCTTTTAGATAGCCCAACAAACACAACTGCTCCTCGAGCAAAAGAGTATCAACATCTCAGAACTTATTAGTTCCCTCAACACTTGGACTCGACGACACTTCTCATTTTCCAAAACTAAGATTTGAATCCTAAGCTTTCCTTCAAGATTGTTATCATTATTTAAAGGTTTAGAGGTTGTTTAATGTCTTATGAATTTTCCTTGTAAAATAGTTTACATTTAATTTTATCGCAAATCTTATGAGTTTCAAAGATCCCATAATCCCAAGTAACTCCCAGAGAATGTCTCGATCCACTAAAACAATAACAAGGCCCGAAATTTTTGCATGACTTGCCCGTTAACCTCACTCTGAATTACAGCAGATATATGTGTAATAGCATAGTTAAATTAGCACAATCCGACAGTCATGGCACATATATCAACACATCCTAGATTAACCATGTAGCACTTAGCATATAGAGCAAATATCACACATCCTAGATTAACCATGTAGCACTTAGCATGTGAATCAATCTCAAAAACAATCAATAGATGAATAATCATCATTGTCAGCCGAAGCCTCAGAAAACATTTCCCAGTCAAACACAAACAAGTGCATAAACAGTAAATCAAGTCGAATGCGTCGACACCTAAAGCATTAACTAATAGTTCAGTGAGTAGCCCTCACCTGCAGTTCCTCCAGGGTTATCCTCAAACGTTCCTTCACACTCCACGCCTTGTTCTTCGGGAAATTCCTCAAATGAACCTTAGAGCAAAAACCACAGAATTCCATCAAAATCAGTCAGAAACTCAGCAATCAATACTCACTAAGGTTACACGAAGTAGCATATACTCCGAGGTACGATAATCTAACGCGAAAGGACAAGTTTTCGAAAAAGAAATTTTCTTCCTCCCCTTGGATAGCTCACGGCCACACATCACAATTGTGTGTGTCGATTTTTCTTCGATCATACTTGGTTCCTAGGTTATCATTAGTCCTAGCTAAGGTGAATCTAAACTAGGAAAAATTATCGGATCGAAAACTGTCGTAGGGGTATTTTGGTCAATATTTTTAGCTCAGAATTTCAAGTTGGAATTTCGAAAAACAAATTGGATGGGGACATCACCAACGACGTTTATGATGACTAATCCTACTAGCGCTAAGCTAAGTCGAGAGTTTTCAGTCCAAAGGTTGAAACTTTGTCTAAAAATGGGTATTTCCTACATAAATGAATTCCGGCGGCATTTCGGCGATATTCGGCAAAATGTAATCCGCTAGAAGTACTCTTGGGTACGTAGGGAAGATGTTTAGACACTAAAATCAAGCTATTTGGACAGTTTGACAAAAAGCTCCAAACTTTGAGCACAGAAAGACATAGAAGAAGACGACAGAATTGACGATCAGAAGTGAGGGATAGTATCTATACCTCGTAGTCTTCGAATAGCAACGAACGGTGAAGCAATCGGGCAAGAAATGGAGAAAATCCTTCTTCTCCTCTTCCTCCTTGTGCTCGCGGGTTTTGGGAAAGAAAATGGGTGAGTTTTGCCAAATTTTCCATTTTCTTGCTATTTATAGGTTTTGGAATATGCGGAAAAATGAAAATTTCGCGATTCCGATTTTTCCTACGTATTCCTCGGAGAATTCTAAGATAGGTTCTGGCGACAGAATTCCAGAACTCAAAACAGGTTTCTTGGAATTAAATCAAACGATCCAAAATCGGTGTGAATCGATTTATCCCGAAAAACTACTTTTTGCAGTTGATGTCGGATGAGAAAACTTCGTTCTGAAGAAAGATTGGAAATGTCAAGAGAAATGGGTGCACGCGTGTGGAATCTTCATTTGAAGCTCCGAATAGAAAAAGTCTTCATCAACCGTTCATTTTAGGTTTCTTGAACTATCAGGGTTTTAGTTTCGGCAAACCTCCGAGGATTGGAATCGGACGTTCGTATATTCTAAGGTTTCGCATCGAAACGCTTGTTTTTAGACGATCAAGAGAAGTTCTAACATTTCTCTGAAGATTTTTGGAATTAGTTTCCATCGTGTCTTTAAGTGTAAATTAGCTATTTACTAGTGCTCTTGCCCTAGGTTTAAGCGAATACTAATTGTGCTATAACTTTTATCGACTTTGATACAATCCTCAGACTTTTCCTGAACTCTCTCCTTCATAAATTTATTCCATTCAATATACTCTTGTTTAGGTTTCCCTTCACGATACATCAAACCTAATCGCGAATAGGAATTTTATTCACTTATTCTAAACTTAAAACTTGGGTCTTACAGAATCGTCCTCACCACGCAAGTGTTTAGCTTAAACCTCAATTCCAAAACTCTAGAGTTTAATGTCGACCCTACGACATAACTCCAACAACAAGAGTACCGGAGTACCCGGTGACTTCCTCTCGTCACCGTGGCTCACCCCCGTGGTGTCCAACGATTCTCAAGAACTCACGACAATGTCGACTTTTCCCCGTCTTTCTCAATCATTTTCCCTTTTAGATTCCATATGGTTTATTCGTTAATGAAAACGTTTCAAATTGAATTAGTCAAGTTATAAGTTTAATTCTTGAAGACTAAGTTCTCTAAGGTCTCTAGTTCCAAGATTCTATTCATTCTAAGTTTGCCAAAAATCCCACCAAATGTAACCCCGGGGAAAGTCTAAGTATACAAACGATAGCTAAGTCTCAAACCTCGTATTTGGACTTGCCTAGGGTTGTTCATCCAACCCGAAAGATCAAAAGGAATCAATTCAGTGATTCTTCGCTCCGAAATCGCGTCAAGGCGCAGAATTTAATACCACATCAATATCATAAGTTATGAAAACAACATAACAATAATTCAACATCATAACTAATATCAAAGTAATACACAAGTCGAATTTATCGACGCCTATCATGCAATCTTAGCTAATAGGTAAGTTGCCGTAACCTCGAGTTGCTCCAGCCTCGCGGTATAGGTTCTCCTCACAATAAAGCTTTGTAGTACCCAAAGTTCCTTCAACTGAACCTTGGAGAAAACAAAGCAGAAATTAAAAAAAAATCGATTAGCTCGATCACAACACAGCTAATTAACGATAGACAAAGCGTTTGAAGCTTCAGAGTACAACAATCAAGCACGAGAGGATGAGTTATCGCAAAAACGAAATCCTCCCCCCCCTAAAACATGCTCTCGGCCATAATGGAGAATAGGGTTCCGGCGCTTTTTCTTCGATCTAATTTAATTCCTAGGTAGTTTTAGGGTAAAACTAGGGTAAAGAAAATGTCGGAAAAATTTTAGAACGACCGGGTCGAATTACGACTAGTTAGGGGCATTTTGGTCCAAAATTAAAGCTCAAAAACTCAAAGTTGAAACTTCGGAAAACAAATTTGATGGGGATGTTCACAACGACATTTGTAGCAACTAATCCTAAAGGCACTAAGTCGGATTGTGGTTTTCGACGATAAAGTTTCAATATGTGCGCAAAAGGGTTTTTATACAGTTTTTCAGATCCTCGGCGATTCGATCGAAATCGGCGCACAACGGCGAGTGTTCTAGGTTGTTGGGTAAGTATAAAAGGTAGTTGAAAAGAAAAATCGGGAAAATCGAACAGTTTTACGAAAAGATCGAAACTTTGAGCTCAGAAAGAGATAAAGAAACGCGATATAAAAGATGATCTGAGGTAAAAAGCAAGTAGATTACCTCTGTGCCGTGAAATAGAGACAAACAGCTCGAAGATCGGACAAGAAACGGCAAAGTTCTTCCTCCCTCTTCTCTCCTCCAAGCTCGCGGCCCCAATGGTGAAGAATGGTGAGTTTTGTGATTTTTTTACTATTTATAGGAGAGTGAAATCGCGGGAAAATGAATATTTCGCGATTCTGATTTTTACAGCACGTTCATCGGTGAATTCTAAACGAGATTCTAGCGACAGAATTCCAGAACTCAAAACAGGTTTCTTGAATTTGAGAAAAACGATCCAAAAACGGTGTAAGTTAATTTGCCCCGAAAAACTACTTTTTGCTGTGAAAGTCGGATGACAAAACTTTGTTCTGAAGAAAGATTGGAAACGTCGAAAGAAATCTGGGAACGCGGATGGAAACTTCGTTAAAAGCTCCGAATAGAAAAAGTCTTCATTCAGTGTTTGAATTTAGGGTTTTTAAAGAAAAGAATTCAGCGTCGTCGGACTTCCGAGAAGTGAAACCTATCGTGCGTACAGCCCAGAGTTCCGAAATGAAACACTGGTCGAAGGAATAATAAAGAGAACTTCTTATTTTTCCAAGGATTCGGAATTTCGCTTAAACATTGCTTTAAGAGCGGAATTAGCCTATTCTGGACACTCTCGCCATAAGGCGGGAGTGCAGACGACTCGCACTAACTCCTAAAACGACTATGGTACTATCCTCAAGCAATTCCTGAACTTTCTTCTTCATTAAACTTTCCCAAACAGCAAACTCCTGTCATGCTTACACCGGTCCTACGCGTGAGTCGGAAATTAAACATTAAATCCAGTTCTGCAAGTCCGGGTCTTACATTATAAGTGTTGTTCCTTCTCTTGCTGTTAAACAGAACAGAGCCATCGATCTGACTTACAGCCCTGCAAGACTTTTGATTGAAGATTATATCATAACCCTTATCAGCTAATTGACTTATAGACAATAAGTTATGATTTAAGTCATCTACCAACAGAACATTATCAATGCATGGATTATTATCAATACCAATAGTACCAGAACCAACAATTTTACCCTTCTCATTGCCACCAAAGCCAACTTCGCCTCCAGGCTTAAGTTTTAGCTCTTGGAACATACGCCTTTCTCTTGTCATGTGACGCGAGCATCCACTGTCCAGATACCATGATTGGTGTTTCAGTGGAGCGATCAAGGATATCTACAACATAGATAATCTTATCCTTAGGTACCCATTTTCTGGGTCCTTTCTTGTTAGTTACCCTAGAGGTTCTGATGACCTTGGGTTTCTCAACATGATAATGTAAAGGAATTTGAGCATGAAATTTGAGCATAGAAGGAATTCCCTTTTTACGAGAGGGTTTAGCAACTTTAGTGGGCAATGATTCAGGCAAAATAGTACCAGAGGGTACAAAATGTTCATACAGAGGTTTTGCCTTAGGCATAGGAGGCTTATTTCTACTAGGTCCAGAATAGCCAATGCCACACATTCCATTTCTGCTTACGCCATAGATCATTGAAGCCATCAAGCTTTTATCTACGCTTTTAGCCAGGAATCTTTGAAAAGATTTTTCATATTTTGATTCATTTTTAATATCAGAGGCATCACAGGCAACAACTTTTTCTAACTTAAGGATCTGGTTTGAAAGCACAGAGTTAGAGTTTACTAAAGCATGATTATTTTCTTTTAACTCAGAAATAATTTTATCATGTTCAGCAGAAGTCTTAGAAACAGCAGAAAAATCATTTTTCAACTTTTTATGCTTGGTCAGGAGAGAGTTATATTTATCCATGATATCAGACAAAGCACATTTAAGTTCAGAGGTTGAGAAAGAAGCGAATACCTCATTTTCATCGTCAGAGTCTGGATCTTCCTCTAATGCAGATTCAGAGTCAGTTGCTTCTTTTGACTCTACTTCCTTGTTCTTGACAATAGCCATGAGTCCTTCAACAACTTCTCCATCAGAGTCAACATCCTCTGACTCTGATTCATCAAAAGTCACCATGAGGCCTTTCTTAGCTTTGAAATGCTTCTTTGGCTTCTTGTCCTTTTTCAGCTTAGGACAATCACTCTTGTAGTGCCCTGATTCTTTGCATTCAAAGCATGTGACTTCCTTTGATGAAGACTTCTTCTGGCCAGAAGAAGATTCATTCTTTCCTTTATTCTTTCCAGAGCTTCTGTACTTGCTCTGCCTGTGCTACCAGATGCGGTTGAGCTTTCTGGAGATCAGGGTTAGCTCATCTTCATCAGAATCCTCAGCATTTGCTTCAGATTCTTCTTCTTCTTCTTCTGCTTGAAGAGCTTTAGCCTTTTCAGATTAGGATTTCAAGGCTATAGACTTCTTCTTCTGATCCTGATGTTCAGCACGCTTCAGTTCATGACACTTCAGTATGCTTATGAGTTCTTCCAGACTCATCTGATCAACATCTCTTGTGAGTTCCAAGGAAGTTATCAGAGGCATCCAGCTTTCAGGAAGGCCTCTAAGAATCCTCATGACATGATCAGCAGTTGTGTAAATCTTGTTGAGAGGTCTAATTCCAGCAATGAGTAACTGAAATCTGGAGAACATGTCCTCAATAGACTCACTGGATTCCATTTGGAAGGTGTTGGTAAATCCGCAAGTGTACGGAATCCACCCGGTTTTAAATATCGAACCACAGGGATTGTGAGTGAATAGATTCGGTTTAAGCCTCGAGTTTGAAGGTTTGTTTTATTGAGGCAAACATATGACGAAGTAGTTATAAGGAAAAAGAAAATATAAATTCAGAAATGAAACCGAGAATGAAAAGAAAGAGTGATTTACTTTGGGTTCTTGCTCAACTAATCAATTCAAGCACATCATTCTAAGCACATGTTCTCATGAATCTCTCCTTGATGTTATAGCCTAAGCAACTACCTATCGATGCCTCGCATAGATAATTCTTTCAAACCAAAAGATAAGCCCAATTCCTTGTGTACTTAAACATTTGTTTGAAGCATAAAGATTATAAAGTTCAGGCCAACAAACCCCAACCCTTCCTCTATTCCTAGTAGCAAGTATAGAAGAGGTAATCCCATAACAAATCCCTAATCTATAACAAACTTCCGTTCTATTATAGAAAAGCATAAAGCTAGCACATGTTCTAACTTGAAACATAAAGCATGGATATGGGATTCAAGGAAAGAAGAAGAACATGTGGGAAAGAACTTAAGATTATAACTTAAAAGGAAAAGTTTTACAAGAAATCCAAAGTAAAAGAAGAGAGATTAGCCAAGCATGGCAAGAGCCATGCTTGGCTAAGAACCTTGAACACAAGCTTGGAAGCCCTCTCTCACTCTCCTAGATGATCCTCTACCTCTGAATTTTACAAAGTATCAAAAGATTTCAAAGATTCCAAAAGAAAATGACTAAAATCCTATTTATAGGCAAAATAAACGAGGCTGGGCTGTTCTGGGCGCTCAGGCGCCAATTCAGAGCGCCTGAGCGCCAATTCCATTCTGAAATATGGCCTCTGGAAGGTAATTGGCGCCTAGGCGCCCATTCCAAGCGCCTAGGCGCTTAAGCTCGCCTGAAAAGGACTTTTTGGCTTCTGAAACTCCTCTTTTCAATCCTCTTTAAGTTCTTCATCAATTCCATGCTTCTTGGCCTTCTTTCTCCTTCAGTTTCTGCTCTCCAAACCTAACCAACAAGTCAAGGAAGATTCTAGAAGCTCCAAGAGCTCATTAGCACAAGAGGTCCTTCATAAAACACAACAAAACCATGCAAGTCCTAAACTTTACTTAAAATGCAAGAAAACTACCTATAAAACTACTAAATTACCAAAACAAAATAAAGACTAAAGAAAAGAATAAAAATGCATGAGAATGCATGAAACACTACATGAGACATAAGAAAAAGACTCAAAACTAACAAAGAAAAACCCTAAAAACATCATATAAACCCGGGTCATCAGAAGGATTCATACTTTCTTATCAAGGACAACGCCTTTGACTCCTTCACCTTCTTGTTTCCTTCATGGGTCATCTTCAAGGAATCAAAGATACCCTTAGCATACTCACGATCTGTGATCTTTTGATATTCTTCATAAGAGATAGCACTTAGAAGAATAGTTCTAGCTTTATGATGCAGTGAGTAAAGCTTCTTCTGCTCTGCAGTCATCTCTGTTCTGGAGATCTTCTTGCCATCACCATCAACTGGACGCTCATAGCCATCCACTATAATATCCCAAAGATCTGCATCAAAGCCCAGAAAAAAGCTTTCAATCCTGTCTTTACAGTACTCAAATCTTTGCCCATCAAACATAGGAGGCTTTGCACTGTAGACATCTTTTTGCGCTTCAATGGTGGCAGCCATTTTAGTTTTTCACACCGGCCCGGATCACTGAACACTGTTAGGTGTGGTAATCAGTATGAAAAACGATAGAAAGGGGGGGGTTTGAATAGCTGTTTAAATCTAAAACTCAATCCACTTGAGATTTAAACAAATCTTTTCAACCACCAAAGATAAAAGTGTTAAGATAAGAGTTAAGAAACGCACACAATGATTTTATCCTGGTTCACTTGATAAATCCCTCAAGCTAATCCAGTCCACCCGTTAAGGTAATTTCTTCCTTCTTAGAATGAAGGCAATCCACTCATCAGAGTTTGTTACAACTGCACTTGCTACCTGCAAAGTGACTAACAATACACTGACTTAGCTATCACTAAGATACACTCTCTTAGTCCTCTAGGATCCGACCAACCTTGGTCTCCTAAAGGAAAATCAAACAACTGTTTGAAGGTTTGGGTTTACAAAGAAATGCTTCTTAGAAAGCTAATAGTAAACACAATTAGTACAATATGAAGAAAGGTTGCTTTGAGAGAATATTTGATTTTCACGTGAGCTTCTACAAAGTTTTTTTCAAAGATAGCGTCTTTCATCTTCAGCCTCTTTATATACTCCAAGGAATTAGGTTTGGAAGTTTGCATGGAATGCTACCGTTGGAGGGCAGATCTGGGTTTTCCAGGTTCTGCTGTGGCTGAATAAGTTAGGTAAGGTCGTCAGGAATGGTACAATTGCTTTTGTACTTTGGATAGTGACATGACCTTTATCCTAGTTGACTTTTGATCAGAGTGATGCTTCATATTGGAACTTGTGAAGCTTGGTGATCAGAGTCAGAAGGAAGCTTGGATCCTCTTACCTTTGTACCTTCTACTTCTGGACTCAGAGGAGAAGTACTTGGTCTTCAGAGCCAGCTCACTCTTCGACTTCAGAATCTTCACTACTCAGCTTCTGATCCTTCAGAGCTTCTAGTGAGCTGAATCCATATCAGAGCTTTATGATCTTCAGATCTTCTGAAGCTTGATCTACTGTTCAGATTGAACATAGTACGTGCGAAAGCGTTGCAGAGGTTACTCTTTGAGCATTGTGCTTCTGAATTATGTGAAATAAGACCAGAGTAATGGCCTGTCAATAGAACACTCAGAAAACAACGTTAGAGTACCATAATTGTTCATACATAGTAGTTAACATGTAATCATCAAAACATAGAGTTGTACTACTAGATCAAAACTTGATCTTACAGTGGTCCTTGATTTCTTTACAGCATCCTTTAGATACTGATAGAGGAAGTAGGGAAGATATAGCTTGAACCTCTTATCCAGACAGAATAGCATGCACTTCTAGGTTGCGTTCATGTAGTCTGGAGAGCAGGAAGTGGGTCTTGGATTGATGCACATCAGAAGTATCTTGTGCCAGACTCTGATGTTGGGAGAGAGATCCTTTGTCTTACAATCAGCTTTTGACGAGACCTTCTTGCCAAAGAGATGAGGATTAACGAACTGTTGAACTAACTGTATCTGATTATCAACATTGGTGAAGCGTTTCCCTCTTTTGTTTTCCATTCCCAGGAGCTTGGCGATGGAGATTTATGTGATGACAATCTTCTGCCCTAAAATGTATAAGGTTATCTGAACATCATTGTAGGTGGCCTTTCTCCAGAATTCCTTGACCAATTTCACATAGGCCGGTCTAGGAAGACGGTTGAAGTAGCTTTCCCAACCCTGAGCAGCAATTTCATCCTTCAAATTGACGCCATGTAACTCGAGGTTATCAAAATCAACCATGGGTTCACAAAGAACAGTCAGCTAATCAAAAGTAAGAACACATTCGACCGGAGCCTCTTTAATTTGAGCAACTTGAGCCTTTTTTAGATTCAGGCTTTCTGGGTTGGGCCTGAGAAGATGATGAAGATCCCCCAACATGAAGATGAGGAATAACGGGTCCATCAAATGTGTCTGCCATACTTTCGATCCTACCCTCCTGAGAAAAGGAGTTGAGATAATCCAAAGCGGTTGCTTGCTTGTGGCTTTTTGATGAATCCATTGATGATGATGAAGGCTTTGGGTAAGATATGAGAGAGAAGGAGAGCAGAAAAGAATACTTAAGATTTTGAAAATATGTGTGAATGAGTGAAGTGATGGAAACGTGTGTGAGAACGTGGGTAAATAGTGACTTTTAAAAGTAACCGTTGAGTAGTTGAGAAATCAAAAGTAAAGGTGAAAATCAACAGTTGAAAATTAATGTGGCAATAATACGCATTAAATACTAATAACACGTGGTGGTGAATCAAGTGGATTTGATCATTACAACAGACATTCCCGAGAGGCACCAGGAACAAGGTATCAGAATAAATCTGACACGCGTTTAATGTCTTATCACAGAAGTAATACCAATGGGTACCAAACTTCTGATTAAGTGACCTTCTGAACTAGGAAACTTCTGATAAAGAAGCATCATAGTCAGAGGTTCTGATCCATCTTCATAATGGACAAAAATCCATATTTAGATTTTTCATAATGAACTTAAATTTATCCTCTGCTAAGGGCTTTGTGAAGATATCTGCCCATTGATGGTCAGTATCCACAAACTTCAGAAGAAGTACGCCCTTCTGAACATAATCTCTAATAAAATGATACTTTACCTCAATGTGCTTGGCCCTTGAGTGTAAGATTGGATTCTTACTTAGAGACATAGCATTAGTGTTGTCACAATAAATTGGGATGTTGCTCTCAAAGATTTGATAATCTTCCAGTTGATGTTTCATCCGGAGCATCTGAGTGCTACAAATAGTAGCTGAGATATATTCTGCCTCTGCAGTAGATAAAGCGATTGTAGATTGCCTCTAGCTTGCCCATGAGACTAAGTTGCTTCCCAGAAATTGAAAATTTCCAGAAGTACCTTTCCTTTCAGTTCTATCTCCAGCATAGTCACCGTCACAATAATCTGAAAGCTTATACTCTGATGTCTTTTTATACATCAAGCCTAGGTTAGTAGAACCTTTCAGATATTTGAGAATTCTCTTAACAGCAGTTAAGTGAGTTTCTCTAGGATCTGATTGGAAACGAGCACATAAATGAACGCTGAAAAGAACAAATGGCCTGGATGCAGTCAGATAGAGAAGCGAGCCTATTATACCACGATAGAGCTTCTGACAAACCTTTGAGCTTGTGTCTTCTACCTCCATAATGCACGTAGGATGCATTGGTGTCATAGCCGAAGTACATTATGACATATTGAACTTCTTCAGAAGTTCTTTGGTATATTTACTTTGATGAATGTATGTTGTTTTCTGGTTGTTGATATACTTGAATTCCCAGAAAGTATTTGAGTTCTCCCATCATACTCATTTCAAATTCAGCATGCATTAACTTAGAAAGATGTTCTCACACTCCTCATTCTCAAACTCTCCACCATGATCACTCCTGACACGGACAATTCTGCAACCCTTCTCGTTTTGCACTTGGGCAACAAAGGTAGAGAACACAGAATGCGACTCATCCTTGCGTCTTAAGAATTTTACCCATGTCCAGCGGCTATAGTCGTCAACGATGACCATCCCATATTTCTTGCCACCTATAGACTCAGTTTTCACCGGTCCAAATAGGTCAATATGCAGAAGTTCCAACGCCTTGAGGTGGAAACAACATTCTTTACCTTGAACAGGACTTTTGTAAATTTTCTTTTCTGACCTGCTTCACAAAGAGCATCTAAAGAGTACTTCAGAGTGGGTAAGCCCCTGACAAGGTCAAGCTTACTTAGCTGAGAGATCTTTCTCATGCTAGCATGCCATAACCGTCTATGTCATACCCATTGCTCCTCGTTAACAGACAGAAAGAATGCACTTTACTTTCTGAGTTTCCAACTCAGATAATCTGATCTTATAGATGTTGTTCCGCCTCTTGCTGTTAAACAGAACAGAGCCATCGATCTGAGTTACAGCCCTGCAGGACTTTTGATTGAAAATAATGTCATAACCCTTGTCAGCTAATTGACTTATTGACAATAAATTATGCATTAAACCGTCAACTAATAAAACATTATCAATGCATGGACCCTTACCAACACATATGGTTCCAGAACCAGCAATCTTACCCCCCTCGTTGCCTCCAAAACCAACATCACCTCTAGGTTTAAGTTTTAGGTCTTGGAACATACGTTTTTCTCCCGTCATGTGACGCGAGCATCCACTATCCAGATACCATGATTGGAATCTCAATGGAGCTATCAAGGATATCTGCAACATATACAATATTTTCCTTAGGTACCCACTTTCTGGGTCCTTTCTTGTTAGTTACCCCAGAAGTTCTGACAACTTTGGGTCTTTCAACAGGATAATGCAAAGGAATCTGAGCATTATATTTTTACATAGAGAATGTTCCTTTCTTAATAGGTAAAGAAACTTCAGAGTGTAAGGGTTCAGGAATGATGGTGCAAGAGGGAACAAAGTGCTCATAGAGATATTTAGCTTTAGGCATAGGAGGCTCATTTCTACTGGGTCTAGAATAGCCATTACCATTCATTTCATTTCTGCTAATGCCATAGATCATTGAAGCCATTAAGCTTCTATCTACGCTTTTAGCTAGGAACCTTTGAAAAGATTTTTCATATTTGGTTTCATTCTTATCATCAGAGGTACTAGATGCAATAACCTCTTCTAACTTTGAAATTTGATTTTTAAGAAAAGAGTTAGAATTAACTAGAGAGAAGTTATTTTCATTTAATTCTGAGATGGTTTTCTTATGATTAGCAGAGACTTCATAAGCAGCAAGAAAATCTTTTTTCAACTTTTTATGCTTAGTCAGAAGAGAATCATGTTTGCTCATAATTTCAGCTAAAGCATATTTAAGTTCAAACAATGAGAAAGATGCGAATACCTCATTTTCATCTTCGGAGCCTGACTCAGCTTCTGATGTTGGATCAACATCTAATTCAGCTTTTGACTCTGCTTCTTTGTCTTTGACAATAGCCATGAGTCCTTCAACAACTTCACCATCAGAGTCCACTTCTTCTGAGTCTGAATCATCAAGAGTTACCATGAGACCTTTCCTAGCCTTGAAGTGTTTCTTAAGTTTCTTGTCTTTCTTCAGCTTAGGAAAATCACTCTTGTAATGTCCTGGCTCCTTGCATTCAAAGCATGTAACCTCTTTTGGTGATGACTTGCGTTGACCCGATGAAGACTATTGTTTTCCTTTGGCTTTTGATCCTTTGTATTTGCTTTGCCTGTGCTTCCAAAGGTGATTGATCCTTTTAGAAATCAATGAAAGCTCATCTTCATCAGAATCTTCAGACGATTCTTTTGAGACTTGTTCAGCTTGAAGCGCCTTGGCCTTCTTAGAGTTTGACTTCAGAGCTATGGATTTATGCTTCCTCTGAGCTACATGATCAGCTCGATCTATCTCGTGACTCTTCATAATACTGATAAGTTCTTCCAAAATCATCTTGTTGATGTCTTTAGATAGCTTCAAGGAAGTCACCAAGGGCATCCACTTCTCAGGAAGGCCTCCGAGAATCCTCTTTACGTGATCAGCAGTGCTGTAGCCTTTGTCAAGCACTCTAATCCCAACAATAATCATCTGGAATATGGAAAACATAACACTTACTGATTCTTCAGGTTCCATCATGAAGGCTTCATACTTTTTGATCAAAGACAACGCCTTTGTCTCCTTGACTTCCTCATTTCCTTCATGGGACATCTTTGAGGAATCAAAGATGGCTTTTGCAGAATCACGGTCAGTGATTTTCTCATACTCTTCATATGAGATAGCATTCAGCAAGATGGTTCTTGCTCTATGATAATCTTTGTACATCTTCTTTTGAATGTCATTCATCTTATCTCTTGGAATCTTCACTGCATTTTCATCAACTGGACGAGTGTAGCCATCAACAACATGATCCCAGAGATCAGCATCAAAGCCAAGAAAGAAACTTTCAATTCTGTCTTTCCAGTAGTAAAACTTTTCTCCATCGAAGATAGGTGGTTTATCACTGTAGTGGTCTTTTCGAGCATCGTTGGTGGTGGTCGCCATTTGAGTTTTTCACACCGGTCTGGATCTTTGAACACTGTTAAGTGTGGTAATCAGAACTTACGCTCTGATACCAATTGAAGGTATGAAAAACACTAGAAAGGGGGGGTTTGAATAGGGTTTTAAAAATAAACCGCTTTCTCTCAAACATAGTGACTATCTTTTCGGTGAAAGAACGTGAAGTGCTAAAGGTGAGGGATAAAGAAAAGCACACAAAGATTTTATCCTGGTTCACTTGATGAATCACTCAAGCTAGTCCAGTCCACCCGTTAAGGTGATTTCTTCCTTCTTAAAATGAAGGCAATCCACTATTCAAAGATTGTTACAACTGCACTAGCACACCTTGCTCAGTGACTAACAATACTAAGAACTAGCAACACTAAGACAACCTTGCCTTAGTCTTCTCAAGAATACTGACCTCATCGGTCTCTCAAGGAACTACAAACAAAGTTTGTGAAAGAGTTTGGTTTACAATGAGATGCTTCTAAACAAGCAGAAGTAAACACAATAAGAACAATGAAGAAAATATTGCTAAGGTATTCGCTGAAGGTTTTTCACTTGTATGCACAATAGTTTCTTAGTTGATTTCTTCTATCTTCAGCCTTTAAATACTCCAAGGTGTAGATGATGTTTCCGTTGAAAGAATCAGTCCGTTGGAGGGCAGTTCTAGAATTTCCAGAGCCTGCTATGGCTGAACGTCGTAGGTAAGGTGTAACACCCCGATTTCGGTGGCGTCACTTTAGTAACTCAAAAATAAAATAAAGCGGAAAAGCAGGTATTTTTTTTTCGTTTTGTTTAAATAAAAAGACTTGTCGAAATAAAGACTCAACCCAATCGCGATTAACAGCGATTAATATACAATACAAGCACAGCCCTTGCTGCAACCAAAATCATCGTCACGAGTGTCCTCAAGTGATGGAAAGTAACATCAAGTAACTAAAAGTATTGTCCAACGGCAAACAAGTGCGACCCATAGCCAGAGTCATAAGTTTTATAAATACAGTCCTCCAAGAAAGTAAGTCAGCCCAAAACGGCCTCCAAAAGACTTCCTACGTCCAACAAACTCCCTGTGATCCTCATGGAAGGGGATCACACAAAAAGCTAATAGTCGGGGACCTACCCTGCCCCAAAATAAGAAATGAAAATCAGAGCTATGACAACGAAACTCGATATACTACACCCCTAACATCGACCCTCATCCGATCCTGCATGAAGTCCGGGTCCACGTCGAAGGCTTAGTAGTAGTCATTTCGCTCTGGGTCTTCCCCGAACGACGAAGCATCACGAAACAATCCGTCAACGGCATCTGACAAAAAGGGCATACATAGCCCCCCACACACAGGTAGCACGCGCAAGGGTCAACTTACAGAATATAGTATAATGAATACAAGACAAAAGGTAAAGTATAAGGGGTATATATATATATATATATGTTGTATATATACATATAAGTTCTGCATTGTCTACCCTAAGGTTTATACATAGCATGTTATCAAATTTCTAATACTATTCAATCATCAAAACACATAACGATGTTTATCAACATCAAATCATCAAGATCTCAACAAATATAGTTAGAGTGCATGATATGTCAATGCAACGTCAATTCAAAAGGTTCCGGAAGAAGTAGGCTGGGCACGATCGAGTTGGTCCTAACACTGGCATTGTGTCGACCATAACCCTCGGATGTCACTTACAACCTTGACATAGCCGGATCAGTCCTAACCCTGTGGGTCGACTTTTCCCTCCGCTATGCCTGACATCAACATGTCGATCCTAACCATACGGTCGATCATAACCCCCATCGAATGCCCGAGTTACCCGAAGGCATATACTGTACCCGAAGGCATATACTATACCCGAAGGTATATACTGTACCCGAAGGCATATACTGTACCCGAAGGCATATATCGATTCTGCGACAAAAGGCAGATAACTATAAAAAGAGTGCAATCACTCATGATAACTTCTCGAGTCATCCGACTCATCCAATTCGATGGTCAAAACTGCTCAGCGAGCGAAGAGTAACAATGTACTTGGAAACTTATAGTTCCCTGACTTATCCTTTAGATAGGCAAATAAATAAACTGATCATCGAGCGGAAAAGTATAAGCATACTCAGAAACTTTTGAGTGTAAGACCTGGATTTTCAGAACAAGCTAGTTTCCGACTCACGCGTAGAATCAGTGTAAGCGTGACAGGAGGTTGATATTTGAGGAAGATTAATGAAGAAGAAAGTTCAGGAATTGCTTGAGGAATGTTGCGTAGTTGTTTTCGGAGTTAGTGCGAGTCGTCTGCACACCTGCCTTATGGCGAGCGTGTCCAGAATAGGCTATTTCGCTCTTAAAGCAACGTTTTGAGTGAGATTTCGAACTCTCGGAAAATTTAAAGATTCTCTTTATTTTTCCATCGACCAGCGTTTCATTTCGGAACTCTGGACTGTACGCACGATAGGTTTCACTTTTCGGATGTCCGCCGACGCTAATTTCTTTGCTTCGAAACCCTATTTTCGAGCAATGGATGAAGACTTTTTCTATTCGGGACTTCTAACGAAGATTCCGTCCGCGTTGCCAGACTTGTTTCGACATTTCCAATCTTTCTTCTGTTGGAAGTTTTGTCGTTTGAGCATCACAGCAAAAAGTAGTTTTTCGGGGCAGATTAACCGACACCGCTTTTGAGTTTTTCGATATCGTTTTTCCCAAATCTTAGATGTTTGTTTTGAGTTCTGGATTTCTGACGCCAGAATCTCTCTTAGAATTTCTCGGTGATCGTGCTGCAAAAATCGGAATCGCGAAATTTTCATTTTCCCGCGATTTCGCCCGCCTATAAATAGGCGAAAAAGCTAATATCCTCTTCATTTTCACCATTTTGGCCGAGATTGTGGAGAGCTTGGGGGGAGAAGGAGATTTCGCGAAACCTTGACCAATCTTCGTGCAGTTCGTCCCTACTTCTAGGTATCAAGGTAACTAACACGATTCCTGCCTCTGATTGTTGTTTCTGTTGCGTTTCTGAAGCCGTTTCTGTGCTCTAAGTTTTGAGCTTTTTCTAAAATTGTCCGATTTCTCTGATTTCTCGCTTGGGTTATGTTCCTTATGTTTCCCTGAGTCTAAAACCTCTGTCAGTAAACTCTGATTTCGATTCATTTGTCCAGGATCTGAAAAATTGACTCAAAACTCTTTTTGTCTCACATTTCGAAACTTTATTGTCGTAAAGACTTAATCTGACTTCGTGCCTTTAGGATTTGTTGTCACGGATGTCATGAGGATCGTTGCTGTCAAATTTGTTTTCAGAACTGATAACTTTGAAGTTTTGAGCCTTTATTTTGGACCAAAATGCCCCTGCGTAGTCGTATTTCGGCCCGATTGTCCGAAAATTGTTCTGACAGTTTCTTTGCCTTAGTTTTACCCTAAAACTACCTTGTAAACTGATTTGATCGAAGAAAAAGAGCCGAAGCCCTTTTCTCCTTATGGCCGTGGGTTTTCCTAAGGGGAGGGGAGTTTTTCGTTTTCGAAAACTTGTCCTTTCGTACCCGTTTGTCGTATTCTGAAGCTTTGATGCTTTGTCTATCGTTTATGTATTGTTTTACGATCGAACTAATCGATTTTGTTTGAATTCTGCTTTGTTTTTCTCCGAGGTTCAGTTGAAGGAACTTTGGAATATTCAGAGCAACTGTTTGAGGACAACCTTGATTTCGAAGCTGGAACAGCTCGAGGTTAGGGCAACTTACATATATATTAGCTATGAATGCATGATAGGCGTCGATCAATTCGACTTATGCTTTACTTTGATGTTGATTATGTTGATGAACTGATGTTGTGATGTTGTGCTTTGTTGGATTGTGCGTTTTGACGCGACTTCGGAGTGGAGATTCATTGATCTGGTGATCTTTGATGTTTCGGGTTGGATGAACAACCCTAGGCAAGTTCAAACGAGGGGTTTGAGACTTAGCCACTTGCTGGTATTTGTTGGAATTCTTAGACTTTCCCCGAGAAACTTCTTTTGGGTGGTTGGTTTTCGGAAAACCTAGAATGAATGGAATTTTGTAAACTAAAGACTTGGGAAACCTAGATTTTGAGAAATAAACTCATAACCTGACTAATCTGAACTGAAATCATTTTTTTATTAACGTTTAAGTATAGGAAAATTGAAGGGGAAAATATTTACGAAAGACGGGGAAAAGTCGACCTTTGTTGTGAGTTATTGGAATTGGGGAAAGCCACTAAGGTGAGCTATGGTGATGATTGAAGTCACCGAGTACTTAGTACTCTTGGGAAGTGTTGTGGAGCCGTGTTGTATTGACCGACACCTAGTGCTCTTGTTGTTTGGGCTGTGTTGTATTGACCGACACTAGACCCTTGTGTTTTCTTGTTGGAGTTGTGTTGTATTGACCGACACTTACTCCGAGTTGTGTTGTATTGACCGACATTAACTCATTGGGTTTGGTTGAGATTGGGTTGTGAGCTAGACACTTTCGTGGTAAGGGCGATTCGTTGTTTGGCTAACCACGTTGCATTCAATCGGGTGAATAACGGGAATGGTTCACCTGTGCATATCATGGTGAATAACGGGAATGGTTCACCTTGCATTAATGATGAATAACGGGAATGGTTCATCATTCGGTGAATAACGGGAATGGTTCACCAAGGATGAATAACGGGAATGGTTCATCCAGGATGGATTTCATCCAGGATGGATAACGGGAATGGTCCATCCATAGTGAAAATGCTTCACTTGTGGCGAACGGGAACGCGTCACAAATCCGGATTCATATTGTGCATTTCACGCATACATTCATGCTGACTGAGACTGTGTGCTGTTTGTTTATTGAAGTAATGTTAGAGCCATAACATGCTAGGATTATTTATATGCTTATATAACAACTTATATATATACCCTGTCACATGTTGTGTGTATATGTACTTATTGCTGTGAGTTGACCCTAGCGCCTTGGCTTTGTCTGTATGTTTGTCTTTGGGCGGTCGGCCTGCTGCCAGATGTCGATGGCCGACTGGTTCTCGACGGTCTCTCCCTCGGGGGGGATCAGATATGAGTTGCTGGATAGGGATGCCCCCACCGCTTGGGTGATCGATGTGGCTGGTCACCGGGCGACGTATAGGGGAAGGGTCATGGAGGACCGGACGGATGAGCGAGGACGCCTGACGAGCGGAGTGCTACGGCGTATGGAGCTGAGTTTTGACTTGCCGCCCTCAGTTCATTGTGGACCAGGCACTGGACATGCACCACCTGCACCACCTCCGACTTCACCTACTGTTGAGGAGGACCCAGAGGAGATCGAGCCTGCTGCTGCTTCTACACCTGTTGTGCCACCTCCGGCTACTGCCATCGCTTCTACCGACGTGGCGTCGTCCTCTAGGCTCGTACAGCCGAGGAGGGAGTCTGTTGTCCCATCTGTCTCACGTCTCTTATCTTTCTCTTCACCGCACGGCTACCGTGTGGACCCCTTGATGAGGGTGGAGGAGGAGGATGTTCTCACAGGAGAGGTGGATGTGGAGACCGGCTCGACTAGGGCGGTGCGCAGGACAGTGAGGAGGGAGGTTATGGACTTGGACACCGAGATGATTACGGTGGATTCCGACTCTGACTCCGAGAGCAGTGGGGAGAGCTACTCGCCGAGCAGCGATGAGGAGGAGGATGATTGGTGAGCTGAGCTGGGAGGGTAGGTTAGGATTAGCGACATTTTTGTGTAGAGCTCTGATCGTCAGTTTCTTGTTGGGACAGGGTAGGTTCCGATGTGTGGCTTTTTATGTGGTTCTTTTGAGGAGGATCACAGAGAGTCTGTCGGAGTATAGGGGTCTTCCTTTCAGGCCATTTTTGAGTGCCGACTTTCTCTTGGATAACTGTATTTTGATACTTTTACTCACAGTTCTGGTTTGTATATTTGCCTGCGGGCGTACTACTTTGGAGTCACTGCGGCTTCGCGTGACATGGAGTGCAGCCGAGGCTGTACAGATGTATATATATTTGTATATCGGTTAGTTTAGTTGTTGGGTGTTGTCTCTACTTCTTTATCACTTTGATTTAAAGGAAAGAAAAAAAAATTACCTGTTTTCCGCGTAAAGTTTATTTTTGGTTACTAAAGTGACACCTGGAATTCGGGGTGTTACATTGTGGTATCAGAGCTTAGTCGAGTCTTTTGGGAGTCTTTGGGGAATAGGTCTTCTGTGCTAGGTTGTGTGACTCTGCAAAGAGTGAAAATTGATTGTCTGCAGGACGATTTTTCGTTCTAATTGATTGCATGGTTGTTTAACCATATGTAATAGTTTGGTGCTATTCTACGATTAGGACTAACAGTTTTCTTGGGGCTAACAGACGATGGTGAACACGAATCAGCTAGCAGAGATGATGGCCACTATGGCCCAGGCAATGACTAACCAAGCGAATGACAATGCTTTGAGACGTGCTGCGGAGGAAGCGCGTGATCAACACCAGCGTCAGAGGGAGGCGACTCTGGATCAGAACAGAGGGTTGAATGACTTCAGGAGACAGGATCCGCCTAAGTTTTCGGGAGGTACTGACCCGGACAAAGCGGAACTCTGGATAGAGGAGATTGAGAAGATCTTTGGAGTGTTACAGACTGCTGAGGGAGCCAAGGTGGGGCTGGCAACCTATCTGTTGTTGGGAGATGCTGAATACTGGTGGAGAGGCGCCAGAGGAATGATGGAGGCAAATCATGTGGAGGTGAACTGGAATTCTTTTCGAACTGCTTTTCTCGAGAAGTATTTCCCAGACAGTGCTCGTGACGAGCGTGAATCACAGTTTCTGACTCTGAAACAAGGAAGCATGACCATTCCGGAGTATGCTGCCAAGTTAGAGTCTCTGGCAAAGTACTTTCGGTTTTTCCGTGATCAAGTTGATGAACCCTACATGTGCAAGAGATTTGTGAGGGGATTGAGGCCTGATATTGAAGATTCGGTGAGACCATTGGGGATCATGAGATTCCAGGCATTGGTTGAGAAGGCAACTGAGGTGGAATTGATGAAGAATCGGAGATACAACAGGGCTGGAACAGGAGGACCGGCGAGGTCGACACCACAGAGTTTTCAGGGAAAAGGGAGGTTTCAGGCGAGGAAGCCATATCAACGACCTGCGGGGAGAGGGTTTACCCCGGGATCTTACAAGCCGATGGCTGCTGCTACTTCTGGAGGGTCGGGAAGCCGTATCCCAAATCGTGAAGTGACTTGTTTCCGTTGTGGAGGAACGGGACACTATGCAAACAATTGCACGAGGCCACCAAGATGCTACAATTGCAACAAATCTGGGCATCTGGCTACGGAATGCAAGGCACCGAAGGTTGAACCGGCTGTGAATGCTGTTAGTGGGAAGCGCCCAGTGGCGAAGGGAAGAGTGTATACCATGGATGGAGAAGAAGCTGAAGGAGCTGATGGGTTGATCAGAGGGGAATGTGAAATTGACGGTAATCTTCTAACTGTACTCTTTGATTCTGGTGCAACTCATTCATTTGTCTCTAAGGATTGCGTATCAAGACTGCATCTGCCTATTACTACTTTGAGTTTTGATCTTATGGTAACTACACCTGCTAGGACTCTAATTGCTAATGCCGCATGCATGCACTGTTCAGTAGTATATAAAGATAGAACTTTTCATGCCAACCTAGTATGTCTACCCCTTAAAAACCTAGATGTAATCCTCGGGATGGATTGGTTATCCCACTACCATTGTCTTTTGGACTGTAGTCGAAAGAAAGTGGTGTTCCCAGACTCGGATCTTTTCGAGTATCTTTCTATTAACCACATTAGTGCATCGTTGAGCGAGGGCACTCAGAAGTACTTTTCATTGCTAAGTCTGGAGGGGAAGAAGGAATCGGATATTCAAGGTATTCCGGTGGTTCGAGATTTTGCGGATGTTTTTCCTGGAGATGTACCTGGACTGCCGCCTGTACGCGATGTGGAGTTTGTGATCGACATTGTACCCGGAACTGGACCGATTTCGATTGCACCTTACCGTATGGCACCTGCGGAGTTAGCGGAGTTGAAATCTCAGTTGGAGGATCTTTCGGCAAAAGGATTCATTCGACCAAGTGTTTCACCGTGGGGAGCGCCAGTGTTGTTAGTTAAGAAGAAAGACGGAAGGTCGAGATTGTGTGTGGACTATCGACAACTGAACAGGGCGACGATCAAGAACAGATACCCGTTGCCGAGGATAGATGATTTGATGGATCAATTACGAGGGGCTGCTGTATTTTCGAAGATAGATTTGAAATCAGGCTATCATCAGATCAGAGTGAAGACTGAGGATATACCGAAGACTGCATTCAGAACACGCTACGGACACTACGAGTACCTAGTGATGCCGTTTGGAGTGACAAATGCACCTGCTGTCTTCATGGATTACATGAACCGCATCTTCCATGAATTCTTAGATCGGTTTGTGGTGGTGTTTATTGATGATATACTGATATACTCGAAGGATGCAACGGAACATGAAGGACATTTGCGCCAAGTTCTACAAGTGTTGAGAGAGAAGAAGCTGTATGCGAACCCTTCTAAGTGTGAATTTTGGCTGGAGAAAGTCAATTTCTTAGGCCACGTTATCTCAAAGGAAGGCATAGCTGTGGATCCGGCGAAAGTAGAGACTGTTTTGGCTTGGGAGCAACCGAAGACAGTGACAGAAATCAGAAGTTTTGTGGGTTTGGCTGGATACTATAGACGCTTCATTGAGGGATTTGCCAAGATCGTTGGACCTTTGACTCAACTAACGAGGAAGGATCAACCTTTTGCATGGACTGAGGCGTGTGAATCAAGTTTTCAGACTCTGAAGGAACGTTTGACGACGTCACCTGTGCTTATTTTGCCGCAACCAGAAGAACCTTATGAAGTTTATTGTGATGCTTCGTATCAAGGCTTGGGATGTGTGCTGATGCAACATCGAAAAGTGGTGGCGTATGCTTCGAGACAGTTGAAGACGCATGAGAGGAACTATCCGACTCATGATTTGGAGTTAGCTGCCATTGTGTTTGCGCTGAAGATCTGGAGACATTACCTCTATGGTTGTACTTTCACGATATTTAGCGATCACAAGAGTCTTAAATACTTGTTTGATCAGAAGGAGCTGA